>NW_026683759.1:0-25000 GCF_030247195.1 Topomyia yanbarensis | reverse complement strand
AAAAAACGAAAAAACGAAAAAACGAAAAAACGAAAAAACGAAAAAACGAAAAAACGAAAAAACAAAAAAACGAAAAAACGAAAAAACGAAAAAACGAAAAAACGAAAAAACGAAAAAACGAAAAAACGAAAAAACGAAAAAACGAAAAAACGAAAAAACGAAAAAACGAAAAAACGAAAAAACGAAAAAACGAAAAACGAAAAACGAAAAAACGAAAAAACGAAAAAACGAAAAAACGAAAAAACGAAAAACGAAAAAACGAAAAAACGAAAAAACGAAAAAAACGAAAAAACGAAAAAACGAAAAAAACGAAAAAACGAAAAAACGAAAAAACGAAAAAACGAAAAAACGAAAAAACGAAAAAACGAAAAACGAAAAAACGAAAAAACGAAAAAACGAAAAAACGAAAAACGAAAAAACGAAAAAACGAAAAACGAAAAAACGAAAAAACGAAAAAACGAAAAAACGAAAAAACGAAAAACGAAAAACGAAAAAACGAAAAAACGAAAAAACGAAAAAACGAAAAAACGAAAAAACGAAAAACGAAAAAACGAAAAAACGAAAAAACGAAAAAACGAAAAAACGAAAAAACGAAAAAACGAAAAAACGAAAAAACGAAAAAACGAAAAAACGAAAAAACGAAAAAACGAAAAAACGAAAAAACGAAAAAACGAAAAAACGAAAAAACGAAAAAACGAAAAAACGAAAAAACGAAAAAACGAAAAAACGAAAAAACGAAAAAACGAAAAAACGAAAAAACGAAAAAACGAAAAAACGAAAAAACGAAAAAACGAAAAAACGAAAAAACGAAAAAACGAAAAAACGAAAAAACGAAAAAACGAAAAAACGAAAAACGAAAAAACGAAAAAACGAAAAAACGAAAAAACGAAAAAACGAAAAAACGAAAAAACGAAAAAACGAAAAAACGAAAAACGAAAAAACGAAAAAACGAAAAAACGAAAAAACGAAAAAACGAAAAAACGAAAAAACGAAAAAACGAAAAACGAAAAAACGAAAAAACGAAAAAACGAAAAAACGAAAAAACGAAAAAACGAAAAAACGAAAAAACGAAAAAACGAAAAAACGAAAAAACGAAAAAACGAAAAAACGAAAAAACGAAAAAACGAAAAAACGAAAAAACGAAAAAACGAAAAAACGAAAAAACGAAAAAACGAAAAAACGAAAAAACGAAAAAACGAAAAAACGAAAAAACGAAAAAACGAAAAAACGAAAAAACGAAAAAACGAAAAAACGAAAAAACGAAAAACGAAAAAACGAAAAAACGAAAAAACGAAAAAACGAAAAAACGAAAAAACGAAAAAACCAAAAAACGAAAAAACGAAAAAACGAAAAACGAAAAAACGAAAAAACGAAAAAACCAAAAAAACGAAAAAACCAAAAAACCAAAAAACCAAAAAAACGAAAAAACGAAAAAACGAAAAAACGAAAAAACAAAAAACGAAAAAACGAAAAAACGAAAAAACGAAAAAACGAAAAAACGAAAAAACGAAAAAACGAAAAAACGAAAAAACGAAAAAACGAAAAAACGAAAAAACGAAAAAACGAAAAAACGAAAAAACGAAAAAACGAAAAAACGAAAAAACGAAAAAACGAAAAAACGAAAAAACGAAAAAACGAAAAAACGAAAAAACGAAAAAACGAAAAACGAAAAACGAAAAAACGAAAAAACGAAAAAACGAAAAAACGAAAAAACGAAAAAACGAAAAACGAAAAAACGAAAAAACGAAAAAACGAAAAAACGAAAAAACGAAAAAACGAAAAAACGAAAAACGAAAAAACGAAAAAACGAAAAAACGAAAAACGAAAAAACGAAAAAACGAAAAAACGAAAAAACGAAAAAACGAAAAAACGAAAAAACGAAAAAACGAAAAAACGAAAAAACGAAAAACGAAAAAACGAAAAAACGAAAAAACGAAAAAACGAAAAAACGAAAAAACGAAAAAACGAAAAAACGAAAAAACGAAAAAACGAAAAAACGAAAAACGAAAAAAACGAAAAAACGAAAAAACGAAAAAACGAAAAAACGAAAAAACGAAAAAACGAAAAAACGAAAAAACGAAAAAACGAAAAAACGAAAAAACGAAAAAACGAAAAAACGAAAAAACGAAAAAACGAAAAAACGAAAAAACGAAAAAACGAAAAAACGAAAAAACGAAAAAACGAAAAAACGAAAAAACGAAAAACGAAAAAACGAAAAAACGAAAAAACGAAAAAACGAAAAAACGAAAAAACGAAAAAACGAAAAAACGAAAAAACGAAAAAACGAAAAAACGAAAAAACGAAAAAACGAAAAACGAAAAAACGAAAAAACGAAAAAACGAAAAAACGAAAAAACGAAAAAACGAAAAAACGAAAAAACGAAAAAACGAAAAAACGAAAAAACGAAAAAACGAAAAAACGAAAAAACGAAAAAACGAAAAAACGAAAAAACGAAAAAACGAAAAAACGAAAAAACGAAAAAACGAAAAAACGAAAAAACGAAAAAAACGAAAAAACGAAAAAACGAAAAAACGAAAAAACGAAAAAACGAAAAAACGAAAAAACGAAAAAACGAAAAAACGAAAAAACGAAAAACGAAAAACGAAAAAACGAAAAAACGAAAAAACGAAAAAACGAAAAAACGAAAAAACGAAAAAACGAAAAAACGAAAAAACGAAAAAACGAAAAAACGAAAAAACGAAAAAACGAAAAAACGAAAAAACGAAAAAACGAAAAAACGAAAAAACGAAAAAACGAAAAAACGAAAAAACGAAAAAACGAAAAAACGAAAAAACGAAAAAACGAAAAAACGAAAAAACGAAAAAACGAAAAAACGAAAAAACGAAAAAACGAAAAAACGAAAAAACGAAAAAACGAAAAAACGAAAAAACGAAAAAACGAAAAAACGAAAAAACGAAAAAACGAAAAAACGAAAAAACGAAAAAACGAAAAAACGAAAAAACGAAAAAACGAAAAAAACGAAAAAACGAAAAACGAAAAAACGAAAAAACGAAAAACGAAAAAACGAAAAAACGAAAAAACGAAAAAACGAAAAACGAAAAACGAAAAACGAAAAACGAAAAACGAAAAACGAAAAACGAAAAACGAAAAACGAAAAACGAAAAACGAAAAACGAAAAACGAAAAACGAAAAACGAAAAACGAAAACGAAAAACGAAAAACGAAAAACGAAAAACGAAAAACGAAAAACGAAAAACGAAAAACGAAAAACGAAAAACGAAAAACGAAAAACGAAAAACGAAAAACGAAAAACGAAAAACGAAAAACGAAAAACGAAAAACGAAAAACGAAAAACGAAAAACGAAAAACGAAAAACGAAAAACGAAAAACGAAAAACGAAAAACGAAAAACGAAAAACGAAAAACGAAAAAACGAAAAAACGAAAAAACGAAAAAACGAAAAAACGAAAAAACGAAAAAACGAAAAAACGAAAAAACGAAAAAACGAAAAAACGAAAAAACGAAAAAACGAAAAAACGAAAAAACGAAAAAACGAAAAAACGAAAAAACGAAAAAACGAAAAAACGAAAAAACGAAAAAACGAAAAAACGAAAAAACGAAAAAACGAAAAAACGAAAAAACGAAAAAACGAAAAAACGAAAAAACGAAAAAACGAAAAAACGAAAAAACGAAAAAACGAAAAAACGAAAAAACGAAAAACGAAAAAACGAAAAAACGAAAAAACGAAAAAACGAAAAACGAAAAAACGAAAAAACGAAAAAACGAAAAAACGAAAAAACGAAAAAACGAAAAACGAAAAAACGAAAAAACGAAAAAACGAAAAAACGAAAAACGAAAAAACGAAAAAACGAAAAACGAAAAAACGAAAAAACGAAAAAACGAAAAAACGAAAAAACGAAAAAACGAAAAAACGAAAAAACGAAAAAACGAAAAAACGAAAAAACGAAAAAACGAAAAAACGAAAAACGAAAAAACGAAAAACGAAAAAACGAAAAAACCAAAAAACCAAAAAACGAAAAAACGAAAAAACGAAAAAACGAAAAAACGAAAAAACGAAAAAACGAAAAAACGAAAAAACGAAAAAACGAAAAAACGAAAAAACGAAAAAACGAAAAAACGAAAAAACGAAAAAACGAAAAACGAAAAACGAAAAACGAAAAACGAAAAACGAAAAACGAAAAACGAAAAACGAAAAACGAAAAACGAAAAACGAAAACGAAAAACGAAAAACGAAAAACGAAAAACGAAAACGAAAAACGAAAAACGAAAAACGAAAAACGAAAAACGAAAAACGAACACGAAAAACAAAAAACGAAAAAGGAAAAACGAAAAACGAAAACGAAAAACGAAAAACGAAAAACGAAAAACGAAAAACGAAAAACGAAAAACGAAAAACGAAAAACGAAAAACGAAAAACGAAAAACGAAAAACGAAAAACGAAAAACGAAAACGAAAACGAAAAACGAAAAACGAAAAACGAAAAACGAAAAACGAAAAAACGAAAAACGAAAAACGAAAAACGAAAAACGAAAACGAAAAACGAAAAACGAAAAACGAAAAACGAAAAACGAAAAACGAAAAACGAAAAACGAAAAACGAAAAACGAAAAACGAAAAACGAAAAACGAAAAACGAAAAACGAAAAACGAAAAACGAAAAACGAAAAACGAAAAACGAAAAACGAAAAACGAAAAACGAAAAACGAAAAACGAAAAACGAAAAACGAAAAACGAAAAACGAAAACGAAAAACGAAAAACGAAAAACGAAAAACGAAAAAACGAAAACGAAAAACGAAAAACGAAAAAACGAAAAAACGAAAAAACGAAAAACGAAAAAACGAAAAAACGAAAAAACGAAAAAACGAAAAACGAAAAACGAAAAAATGAAAAAATGAAAAAATGAAAAAACGAAACAACGAAACAACGAAACAACGAAACAACGAAAAACGAAAAAACGAAAAAACGAAAAAACGAAAAAACCAAAAAACGAAAAAACGAAAAAACGAAAAAACGAAAAAACGAAGAAACGAAAAAACGAAAAAACGAAAAAACGAAAAACGAAAAAACGAAAAAACGAAAAAACGAAAAAACGAAAAAACGAAAAAACGAAAAAACAAAAAAACGGAAAAACGAAAAAACGAAAAAACGAAAAAGCGAAAAAACGAAAAAACGAAAAAACGAAAAAACGAAAAAACGAAAAAACGAAAAAACGAAAAAACGAAAAAACGAAAAAACGAAAAAACGAAAAAACGAAAAAACGAAAAACGAAAAAACGAAAAAACGAAAAAACGAAAAAACGAAAAAACGAAAAAACAAAAAAACGAAAAAACGAAAAAACGAAAAAACGAAAAAACGAAAAAACGAAAAAACGAAAAAACGAAAAAACGAAAAAACGAAAAAACGAAAAAACGAAAAAACGAAAAAACGAAAAAACGAAAAAACGAAAAAACGAAAAAACGAAAAAACGAAAAAACGAAAAAACGAAAAAACGAAAAAACGAAAAAACGAAAAAACGAAAAAACGAAAAAACGAAAAAAACGAAAAAACGAAAAACGAAAAAAACGAAAAAACGAAAAAACGAAAAAACGAAAAAACGAAAAAACGAAAAAACGAAAAAACGAAAAAACGAAAAAACGAAAAAACAAACGAAAAAACGAAAAAACGAAAAAACGAAAAAACGAAAAAACGAAAAAACGAAAAAACGAAAAAACGAAAAAACGAAAAAACGAAAAAACGAAAAAACGAAAAAACGAAAAAACGAAAAAACGAAAAAACGAAAAAACAAAAAAACGAAAAAACGAAAAAACGAAAAAACGAAAAAACGAAAAAACGAAAAAACGAAAAAACGAAAAAACGAAAAAACGAAAAAACGAAAAAACGAAAAAACGAAAAAACGAAAAAACGAAAAAACGAAAAAACGAAAAAACGAAAAAACGAAAAAACGAAAAAACGAAAAAACGAAAAAACGAAAAAACGAAAAAACGAAAAAACGAAAAAACAAAAAAACGAAAAAACGAAAAAACGAAAAAACGAAAAAACGAAAAAACGAAAAAACGAAAAAACGAAAAAACGAAAAAACCAAAAAACCAAAAAACCAAAAAACGAAAAAACGAAAAAACGAAAAAACGAAAAAACGAAGAAACGAAAAAACGAAAAAACGAAAAAACGAAAAAACGAAAAAAACCAAAAAAACCAAAAAAACCAAAAAAACCAAAAAAACCAAAAAAACGAAAAAACGAAAAAACCAAAAAAACCAAAAAAACCAAAAAAACCAAAAAACCAAAAAACGAAAAAACGAAAAAACGAAAAAACGAAAAAACGAAAAAACGAAAAAACGAAAAAACAAAAAAACGAAAAAACGAAAAAACGAAAAAACGAAAAAACGAAAAAACGAAAAAACGAAAGAATGAAAAAACGAAAAAACGAAAAAACGAAAAAACGAAAAAACGAAAAAACGAAAAAACGAAAAAACGAAAAAACGAAAAAACGAAAAAACGAAAAAACGAAAAAACGAAAAAACGAAAAAACGAAAAAACGAAAAAACGAAAAAACGAAAAAACGAAAAAACGAAAAAACGAAAAAACGAAAACGAAAAAACGAAAAAACGAAAAAACGAAAAAACGAAAAAACGAAAAAACGAAAAACGAAAAACGAAAAACGAAAAACGAAAAACGAAAAACGAAAAACGAAAAACGAAAAACAAAAAACGAAAAAGGAAAAACGAAAAACGAAAAACGAAAAACGAAAAACGAAAAACGAAAAACGAAAAACGAAAAACGAAAAACGAAAAACGAAAAACGAAAAACGAAAAACGAAAAACGAAAAACGAAAAACGAAAAACGAAAAACGAAAAACGAAAAACGAAAAACGAAAAACGAAAAACGAAAAACGAAAAACGAAAAACGAAAAACGAAAAACGAAAAACGAAAAACGAAAAACGAAAAACGAAAAACGAAAAACGAAAAACGAAAAACGAAAAACGAAAAACGAAAAACGAAAAACGAAAAACGAAAAACGAAAAACGAAAAACGAAAAACGAAAAACGAAAAACGAAAAACGAAAAACGAAAAACGAAAAACGAAAAACGAAAAACGAAAAACGAAAAACGAAAAACGAAAAACGAAAAACGAAAAACGAAAAACGAAAAACGAAAAACGAAAAACGAAAAACGAAAAACGAAAAACGAAAAACGAAAAACGAAAAACGAAAAAACGAAAAAACGAAAAAACGAAAAAACGAAAAAACGAAAAAACGAAAAAACGAAAAAAACGAAAAAACGAAAAAACGAAAAAACGAAAAAATGAAAAAATGAAAAAATGAAAAAACGAAACAACGAAACAACGAAACAACGAAACAACGAAAAAACGAAAAAACGAAAAAACGAAAAAACGAAAAAAACCAAAAAACGAAAAAACGAAAAAACGAAAAAACGAAAAAACGAAGAAACGAAAAAACGAAAAAACGAAAAAACGAAAAAACGAAAAAACGAAAAAACGAAAAAACGAAAAAACGAAAAAACGAAAAAACGAAAAAACAAAAAAACGGAAAAACGAAAAAACGAAAAAACGAAAAAGCGAAAAAACGAAAAAACGAAAAAACGAAAAAACGAAAAAACGAAAAAACGAAAAAACGAAAAAACGAAAAAACGAAAAAACGAAAAAACGAAAAAACGAAAAACGAAAAAACGAAAAAACGAAAAAACGAAAAAACGAAAAAACAAAAAAACGAAAAAACGAAAAAACGAAAAAACGAAAAAACGAAAAAACGAAAAAACGAAAAAACGAAAAAACGAAAAAACGAAAAAACGAAAAAACGAAAAAACGAAAAAACGAAAAAACGAAAAAACGAAAAAACGAAAAAACGAAAAAACGAAAAAACGAAAAAACGAAAAAACGAAAAAACGAAAAAACGAAAAAACGAAAAAACGAAAAAACGAAAAAACGAAAAAACGAAAAAACGAAAAAACGAAAAAACGAAAAAACGAAAAAACGAAAAAACGAAAAAACGAAAAAACGAAAAAACGAAAAAACGAAAAAACGAAAAAACGAAAAAACGAAAAAACGAAAAAACGAAAAAACGAAAAAACGAAAAAACGAAAAAACGAAAAAACGAAAAAACGAAAAAACGAAAAAACGAAAAAACGAAAAAACGAAAAAACGAAAAAACGAAAAAACGAAAAAACGAAAAAACGAAAAAACAAAAAAACGAAAAAACGAAAAAACGAAAAAACGAAAAAACGAAAAAACGAAAAAACGAAAAAACGAAAAAACGAAAAAACGAAAAAACGAAAAAACGAAAAAACGAAAAAACGAAAAAACGAAAAAACGAAAAAACGAAAAAACGAAAAAACGAAAAAACGAAAAAACGAAAAAACGAAAAAACGAAAAAACGAAAAAACGAAAAAACGAAAAAACAAAAAAACGAAAAAACGAAAAAACGAAAAAACGAAAAAACGAAAAAACGAAAAAACGAAAAAACGAAAAAACGAAAAAACCAAAAAACCAAAAAACCAAAAAACGAAAAAACGAAAAAACGAAAAAACGAAAAAACGAAGAAACGAAAAAACGAAAAAACGAAAAAACGAAAAAACGAAAAAACGAAAAAAACCAAAAAAACCAAAAAAACCAAAAAAACCAAAAAAACCAAAAAAACGAAAAAACGAAAAAACCAAAAAAACCAAAAAAACCAAAAAAACCAAAAAACCAAAAAACGAAAAAACGAAAAAACGAAAAAACGAAAAAACGAAAAAACGAAAAAACGAAAAAACAAAAAAACGAAAAAACGAAAAAACGAAAAAACGAAAAAACGAAAAAACGAAAAAACGAAAGAATGAAAAAACGAAAAAACGAAAAAACGAAAAAACGAAAAAACGAAAAAACGAAAAAACGAAAAAACGAAAAAACGAAAAAACGAAAAAACGAAAAAACGAAAAAACGAAAAAACGAAAAAACGAAAAAACGAAAAAACGAAAAAACGAAAAAACGAAAAAACGAAAAAACGAAAAAACGAAAAAACGAAAAAACGAAAAAACGAAAAAACGAAAAAACGAAAAAACGAAAAAACGAAAAAACGAAAAAACGAAAAAACGAAAAAACGAAAAAACGAAAAAACGAAAAAACGAAAAAACGAAAAAAACGAAAAAAACGAAAAAACGAAAAAACGAAAAAACGAAAAAACGAAAAAACGAAAAAACGAAAAAACGAAAAAACGAAAAAACGAAAAAACGAAAAAACGAAAAAACGAAAAAACGAAAAAACGAAAAAACGAAAAAACGAAAAAACGAAAAAACGAAAAAACGAAAGAACGAAAGAACGAAAAAACGAAAAAACGAAAAAACGAAAAAACGAAAAAACGAAAAAACGAAAAAACGAAAAAACGAAAAAACGAAAAAACGAAAAAACGAAAAAACGAAAAAACGAAAAAACGAAAAAACGAAAAAACGAAAAAACGAAAAAACGAAAAAACAAAAAAACGAAAAAACGAAAAAAACCAAAAAAACCAAAAAAACCAAAAAAACCAAAAAAACGAAAAAACGAAAAAACCAAAAAAACCAAAAAAACCAAAAAAACCAAAAAACCAAAAAACGAAAAAACGAAAAAACGAAAAAACGAAAAAACGAAAAAACGAAAAAACAAAAAAACGAAAAAACGAAAAAACGAAAAAACGAAAAAACGAAAAAACGAAAAAACGAAAAAACGAAAAAACGAAAAAACGAAAAAACGAAAAAACGAAAAAACGAAAAAACGAAAAAACGAAAAAACGAAAAAACGAAAAAACGAAAAAAACGAAAACACGAAAAAACCAAACAACTAAAAAACCAAAAAACCAAAAAACCAAAAAACCAAAAAACCAAAAAATCAAAAAACCAAAAAACCAAAAAACCAAAAAACCAAAAAACCAAAAAACCAAAAAACCAAAAAACCAAAAAACCAAAAAACCAAAAAACCAAAAAACCAAAAAACCAAAAAACCAAAAAACCAAAAAACCAAAAAACCAAAAAACCAAAAAACCAAAAAACCAAAAAACCAAAAAACCAAAAAACCAAAAAACCAAAAAACCAAAAAACCAAAAAACCAAAAAACCAAAAAACCAAAAAACCAAAAAACCAAAAAACCAAAAAACCAAAAAACCAAAAAACCAAAAAACCAAAAAACCAAAAAACCAAAAAACCAAAAAACCAAAAAACCAAAAAACCAAAAAACCAAAAAACCAAAAAACCAAAAAACCAAAAAACCCAAAAACCAAAAAACGAAAAAAACGAAAAACCAAAAAACCAAAAAACGAAAAAAAAACACAAGAACAAAAAAACGAAAACACGAAGAAACAAAAAAAACTAAACAATGAAAAAACGAAAAAACAAAAAAAAACCAAAAAACTTAAAAAAAAAAAAAACAAAAAACCGAAAAAAAACAAAGAAACGAAAAAAAAGAAAAACCGGAAAAATACGAAAAAAAACAAAAGAACAAAAAAACCGAAAAAACGAAAAACAAAAAAAAACGAAAGAACGAAAAAACAAAGACAAAAAACGAAAAAAGGAAATGAACGGATCAAAAAATCAAAGAATCAAAGAATCAAAGAATCAAAGAATCAAAGAATCGAAGAATCAAAGAATCAAAGAATCAAAGAATCAAAGAATCAAAGAATCAAAGAATCAAAGAATCAAAGAATCAAAGAATCAAAGAATCAAAGAATCAAAGAATCAAAGAATCCAGGAATTCAAGAATCCAAGAATCCAAGAATCCAAGAATCCAAGAATCCAAGAATCCAAGAATCCAAGAATCCAAGAATCCAAGAATCCAAGAATCCAAGAATCCAAGAATCCAAGAATCCAAGAATCCAAGAATCCAAGAATCCAAGAATCCAAGAATCCAAGAATCCAAGAATCCAAGAATCCAAGAATCCAAGAATCCAAGAATCCAAGAATCCAAGAATCCAAGAATCCAAGAATCCAAGAATCCAAGAATCCAAGAATCCAAGAATCCAAGAATCCAAGAATCCAAGAATCCAAGAATCCAAGAATCCAAGAATCCAAGAATCCAAGAATCCAAGAATCCAAGAATCCAAGAATCCAAGAATCCAAGAATCCAAGAATCCAAGAATCCAAGAATCCAAGAATCCAAGAATCCAAGAATCCAAGAATCCAAGAATCCAAGAATCCAAGAATCCAAGAATCCAAGAATCCAAGAATCCAAGAATCCAAGAATCCAAGAATCCAAGAATCCAAGATTCCAAGAATCCAAGAATCCAAAAATCCGAGAATCCAAGAATCCAAGAATCCAAGAATCCAAGAATCCAAGAATCCAAGAATCCAAGAATCCAAGAATCCAAGAATCCAAGAATCCAAGAATCCAAGAATCCAAGAATCCAAGAATCCAAAAATCCAAGAATCCAAGAATCCAAGAAACGAAGAATCCAAGAATCGAAGAATCGAAGAATCGAAGAATCGAAGAATCGAAGAATCGAAGAATCGAAAAATCGAAGAATCGAAGAATCAATCAAAGAATAAAAGAATCAAAGAATAAAGAAATCATGAAAACATGAAACCAAAATATCAAAATATTAAAATATCATTTAACAAAAAAAATCGAAAGATCAACAAACCAAAAATTTAAAAATTAAAGGATCAAAAAACCAAACAATAAAAAATCAAGAAATCAAATAATTAAGGAATCAAAAAATAAAAAACACTGAATCAAAATAAAAAAATCAAATCACCAAAGAATCAAAAAATCCAAGAATCAAAAAAATAATAATGAATCAAAAACTCAAAAAATCAAAAACCCAAAAAATCTAGAAACTAAAAAATCATAAAATCATAGCATCAAAGAATCAAAAAATCGAAAATTAAAAAAAAAATCAGAAAATCAAAAAATTCAACAATTGAAGTAACGAAAAGTTGAAGATCAAAAAATCGTAGAGTAGAAATATCGAGTGGTCCGAAAATTTAGAAATTCAAAAATCTAAGAAATAAAAAAATCCATGGAACAAAAAATCAAAAAGTTGAAAAATTGAAAAGTCCGAAAGTCGAAAAATCGAATAATCGAAATTTTGAGTATTCAAAAAATAGAAAATCGAGAAATCCAAAAATTAAAATATGTAAGAGTTTAAAAAATTTAGAAATCAAAAACCTCGAAATCGTTAAATAGAAAAATTGAAAAGTTGAAAAATCAATAAATTTCCAAATCAAAAAATTTAAAAAAAAACGAGAAATCGTAAAATCCCAAAATTAAAAATCGTTAAGTCGAAGAAACAAAAACGCGAAAAACTGTCTAAATACATGACTTACTAATGGGTTGTTTCTTGTTTTGCTGTTTCTTATTCGGCAACAGTCGAAAGCTCATTAGTGCACTCTTATAGAAACTCATTAGTACACACGAAATTAAAAACGTGTTAGCATACGCGGCAAAAAGAACACGTACCATAAATGTTATAACCTCTCTGAGGAAGAATATCAAAAAAGTGGTCTTAGGGAAATGGCTCTTTATTCACTGCTAACTTGATACTAAACATGGTTGGCTCAGGGCTAACTTATACACTAGAAGATCCTGCCCTAGAGTAATGGTTATCTTTGTTAGGAATGATGTGGGTGGTTTTCTCATAAACTGCTTGCTTTGCGCGATAATTATCACGAACTGTTTAATTGATGTGACACTTCTCACGGGCGGTTTATCTGCTACGACGGATATTATTTTATGATCCTCATAATGGTGATGCAGAACAAATATCGATGATGGGTGGTCACAGCTGTGTAGATTTATACCTGTTCGATTATTTATTTGGCCTTGATGTTAAGTGTTTTCTGCTTTATGTCGCTGCAGTGCTAACTTAACATACAAACACTCGAGACTTTCGCGATAATTCAAACCCGATTGCAAACTGATTGCTGGTTTATTAGTGAATATATTTCCTATCGAAATGTTGACTTTGGAAATTAATGTAACTTCAAACATTATTGTTAATATGATAGATGCCGATTTATGTTTCGTCAACGCATGTACGCATGCTATCATTCAGGTAAATCACTAACCGGTCTATCCTGAGTTTATATTTGCCGTACAAGGCACTACTCTAGCATTGTTCAATAAAATCAATTTGAATCCGCAGAAGAGAACCAACCAAAAGTAGTCACTCACTCCACCACAATCGACTCCTATCCACATGCAGAAAGTTTTCGAGTCCCGGAGGGAAGAAAAAAACACACACACCTACCACCTGAAACGAAATGCAAACGAGCCTGAAAAGTTCAAGGTTCTACCTCCCAGCTCCAATTCGGTATTCGATTCGGAAACGGAAACGGTGTTGGCCTGCTTTGAAACAGTGTTCTGTTGACAGAGTGGGGAAGGTAAGTGGTAAGGAGGGTCAGACAACATTATCCATCCTAGTGATTGCGACGCACAGCATGGAATCATTATCTCGTTGCCTTCAAATTGCGTGACCACCCCAAAACGACGAAAGAGACATGTGGAAGAGTGTGCTTCAAATTTCGTATAACTGCTCCATCAATGTTTGACTCGATTGGGTCAACATTTTTATGGGATTAGAATTGATTGGTATTATTATGAATCCGGGTAATTGGATGATATAATTTTTATTATTGTAGTTTACATTCATTTTCATTTGCTCGGCGTAATTGTTATTATGAAATACCACAAAACTAACATGCGGATATCCTGTCTGTTACCCGTCAAAAACATGGGTTAAAATTTAATAGTTAGACCTTGAACTCATCATGGGTCCAGCATCTCTTTCTCTCTCTCTCTCATGAGGGTACCTTTCATCGCACAAAACTTCACACCAAATAATTTGCCTGAAATGTTTCCATAAATTTTCACCACCAACAACAACATCAACATCAACAACAACAACTTTTAGGTCCAGCAGCGGAAGGATGAGATCGCGTCGGCGGCGGTGGTAATCCAATTAATTATCACTTTGATTGCTTTTTCAGGCTAACTTTATGGCCGCTATTTAGTTGGACGAAAAGTTTACCCTTTACCATATCGGGCCAAGTTGGCACGGGAGTCCGTGCGCCGTGACGGTTTTGGCGGAACCAGTTGGCGCGTCTTGTTAGTCATTAATCAAATTTTGCAAGTTCACCCGCATGTTTATTGCTTTCCCTTTTTTTATCTTTCTAGGATAGCGACGGAAGGGGAGGGAAACCTCGATAAACATTTGAATCTGGTTCAACCATCAGCGAAATGTGTACACACATTTACATAATGAATTCATTTGTTACGGTTTCGTCAACGTCGTCGCCATCGGCTTCGTCGTCTCAGCCGTTGTCATCGTAATTCCTGTTATTGTTGTGAAATTACATGTTAAATTTTTTTTCCCGGTGACCCAATTCATTCGACGGTAGAAGAGGTGTCACCGGAAGGGGATCATTTTCATTACATTGACGAGACGGCTGTTAGCGCTTTTGAACTTGTTGGCTCCCCGGTAGGGTGGTCGGACGCGGGGGGAGTGGCAATGAAGTTGATTCCATTACCGAGAAAGAGATATTCGAATTACAATGCTGACATTTTAGCATTGAGTAGCGCCATTTCAACGTAATAAATTAGACGTTCCGGTCTTTTTCACCCGGGTCCCTGGTTTGCAGCGGCAGAAACAATGTGGGATTGTGAAAGAATATGCCGCTGTCATGAAATATGATTCGAGTATTTAATCATTCAGAAGCGAGTAATTTCAGCAGACTTCTCCGTCTTTTTTGCAATATTTATATATGCTTGAAATTGAATACCTTTTAAGATGTTGAGTTTGACAAAGTGATTACATTTCTTACCAGTGTTCCTGGTACGACTGATACTACTAAACTTGTGAGGATGAACAAAGCACCGCTCACAAAACAATCGGATTGCATATCGTTCTTACCTCTTCCGATTGGCTTCCTCGTTTGCTGTCGGAAGTTATTCGATTCTACATCCCAGGATGAACCACTACAATGTGTAAATAATCCCTACTTTACGAACATCGTTTCCTGGTTGCGTCTGTGCGCGCGAATCATCAGACAGGGGGCATAAGTATTCAGTTGTCGGTAGTCATTTCTGAGCTTCTCGGAAGTTCTGTCTTACTCGGAAGCTGAGCTGGCATTAGTTGCTATGAACGCTGTTGGATACCGCCGCGGGTGGATTTTAATGTAATTCATTCGACACAGGAAACGAGCGTTTTCCTACTGCTTGACGGAGCGCACCTCCCTAAAATAGGTCAAACAGAATGCTCCGTCACTGACGCAGCGCCAGATTTAATTTGAAAAGTTTCTAAATTATCGGTCCAATATTACCTCGCATGCCATTCATAAAAATCCTGACAGATTTGCCATTCCAGGTTTAGGCACTCTCAGTTACGAAGCATTCTGTCGTGTATAACCGCCAGGAAGACGCGGTCACACAAAAAGAAAATAAAAATTATTATGAAATATGTAAGAAAGGAGGCAAAAATAACGATGTTCTGGGACTTATTAGAAGGCGCAGAAAGACAATAAAAATTCATCAACTTGTTCTTCTTCTGTTCAAACCCCCCTCCCCGTCCCTTGTCGCCACACCATTAACAGTATTAAAGTTTCACTGAAAAAAAAAACATTTTCCTCTTCTCTCGTTTCAGGTAATCGAGTCGAAAACGATTTTGATGAATAAAGGTAACAATGAAAATACGAAACGAATTCTCGCGAAAAGCCAAATTGGTTTTGTACATTTTCCGCACCGAAACAAGTGCCATGTCTAGCCATGTAATAATAATTGGAATTCCGTTGGGGGGCGGGCGACCTCCGTGGGGTGCACGATGTACAGCGCGCTTACAAAGGAGAAACAGTCAACAGTCATCATGTACAAAAATGAAACTTGTTGCGTGGGTCGAGCATGGGTGCAGCCTATGAATGACCTAGCCAAAAAAAAGACGAATGGCGAAACACGCACTGAAAGCTTCGAACCAAGGCGTGGCGAAAAATGTAGTTGTGAAAAATGTAATATCAGTATTGAAATGCTTTCGGATCTACCCAATTCGAAGTTGGATCTCAGTCGCCTGTTGGACGTTACGGGATAGTATTAATTGATTGCACAGGCAGTGGAACATATATTCTTCCATGAAGTTGTCACCAGGACCGTAGAGTGGCCCTCTGGTGCCATTGGCGGAGTCTCAGTTTTGCGCCCCTTGCGATCAAATAATTTTTCGGAGAATGTGTGATTTTTGTTGAAAAAATGCTGAAGCATTTTTTCGGAAAATATTTCAAAGGCGATGCACAAAACATAAATTGTTAAGCCTATTTCGGGCAAAGCCATCAATATCGAATGGCAACAGAACAATGTAGTTTTTTTTTAAATTTTATATATAATTTGACGACAGATTTTTCTGTAATATCATCCGAAGTCAAGTGTGGAGCATTTCAGGGAGACTTTGTGAAATAAGTTAGTGCGCTGAGGAATGTAGATATATTCATTGAGCAGATGACAAATTAATTAATTTCATCGTAGAACATCACGAAGAATTTATTTAAATATTTGTTCTTTCAGCACACGCTATGTTTATTTCCGATGATTGAAAACTCAAAAAAATACCGAAAACCTCAATTTTCAACAGAGTGGAACAAAGTCTGTTCGTCTTATACTGTCGCTCATTTCAAGTAAATTCCTTGAATCTTGAATTTTATATTCGTGAAATCAGTTAACGCTAGGTGTTTGAATGCGACAGAGGGAGCGTCTCTTCAGAAAACTATATATTACAACCACTTCAATAGTTTTAGCACCTTGAAAAAACCTCCACACAATATTTTAGCTTAGTTATATAAAAAAATTTCACACGTGAAAAAATACCAGGGTTTCCATGAAATTTTAAAAATCGATTTCATATTTTTGACGTCAAACGTCTTAGAATATCGTGAAGATCTAGTGTTACCTAAAGAAAATTGTTTAAAAATAACTTTTATACGACTTTCGAAAATGTTGGAGTTGAGGCTTAGGTTTGAAAAAAAGGTTTTAATATTTTAATAATAAATGCCTTAACAATAAATAAGGAAAATAACTCCCAGAAAGGCATTCTTGTCAAAAATATTTTTTTGAGATTACATCAGATCTTGACGTTTCATGACATTCCGAGACATTGGGCATTCAAAGTGTTGCTTTTTCTCGGGTGAAAACTTTTGAATTTTGATCGTTTTGCGCGACTTGTCATGTCCGATTCAACTTAAATTTTCCATAGAGACGCAACATTTTTTGAAGTATTTCCGGTTTGAAAAATCAGGACGACCGTAGAGATTCACACCGTGCTGTATATGAAGACCAGTGTACTGAGAGACAATTTTTAGGAGCTGTTATCTGGTTGTTGGGCGGGTGTACCCCATTAGGCATAAATACGTTAGGCATAAGGACGTTTGGCATACGTACGTTAGGCATAATGGACGTTAGGCATAATATACGTTAGGCATAATGGACGATTGGCATAATGGACGTTAGGCATAAATTATCGAGAAAGTAAATTTTTGGCGGTGATGGCCTAGAATGATAAAGCGTAAATGTTTGAACTTTTTAGATGTGGTAGAATTACTCTGGAAGCTGATCAAACTCGATCAACATTTTATTCTACCATATGTACTTGAATAAATCTGAACTCAAATAAAAGAAGAATACCGAATGCGTGGTATGCAGAAACTCAGCTTGCGTTAATTTTTCTACGTACAACCTATAAATTTCAAATAACTAAAATAGCATTTTTCTTTAGACTGATATAAACACTGAAGAAGACTACAAGTAATAGTTGAAATACTAGTATCTGATTGATGGTGAAAAACAATTGTTTTTTCATTATTATTAATATAGTGAAATTAAACGGAAGACATCTGTCTTAAGAAGATCAATTGTGACATTCCGCCAAGTCGCTCAAAAAGTTTTGAATTTTGTAAAAAAAATTGTAATTCGACTTGTGTTTTATTTTTACATTTCTTATAAAAGAAATGTATAGAATTCGCTCAAACTTTCAAGATTTTTTCCGAGGCCCGGAGGGCCGAGTCTTATATACCAATCGACTCAGCTCGACGATTTGGGACACAATCTGTGTGTGTGTGTATGTGTCTGTGTGTGTGTGTATGTAACGGACAAATTCTCATTCGTGTTTCTCAACAATGGCTGAACCGATCTTATCCAAACCAATTTTAAATGAAAGAACTAAAAAACAGTATGAACGCTATTAATTTGTTTTTGATTCTGATGTTTAGTTTCCAAGATATGAATGTTTGAATGCGCAAAAATGGCGTTTTTTGCAGTTTTTTTTAAATTATCTGCCGAAATTGACAATGTAGATTAACAATTTATATGTTTTAGACAGCTTTAACGAATACCTTTCGAACAAGCTATAGATTGTTGAAATCGTACTATTATCAAAAGAGATATTTAACATTAAATGTGGACGAAAGATTTTTATCATTTCCCATTGCCAGAAATATGACCAAAAACATATAATCTATTATTAACGCCAAAACGGCTTATTTTAGGTCAATAGTATCTTCGGAGAATTTAATGGAGGCAATATGCCCTTTCTTTTGATATTGTGCTTTTGCTGATTAATCCCCCTATGAGTGAAATATTTTCACAAATTTTTTTGGAAGTGATTATATCGAAATGATGCCTTCAGCAAATTTGTAGCTCTTACTTTTGCGAATAACGTTACTGAAGACTTCAAATATCTATTTTGAATACTTTGAAAGTTATGGCTTGTTGTTTGTTGATTACTCTTTGTCGCTTATTTATTGTTCAATATAGTAATAATCCATTGAAATAAGCCAAGCATTATTTCTATAAAACGAATTTTGTATTTCATTTTACTATCTACAACCGCTAGAAATAATCACCGAACACTTCCAAGTTATCTGGAAGGAACTTGATAACTTATCAGTACAAAAATGATCATTTGTGCGAACTTTCTGACTGCAATTTTGCTAACTTATAACCATCGGATCGATCTGAAACATATCGGAAAATGAGAAGCGAAATAAATAACTCCAAGCAACGGCGTAGCCAAGAGAAGGTTTTGGGGTTTAACACCATACAACCCCCCCCCCCCCCACAACACCCAAAACAAAATTGGATTGAAGTTGAAAATTTATTGATGCAGACTGATTTAATTCAATATTACAATAACAATTATCTGATCCGTAGATTGATAACCTGTTGTTGTAAACATCATGAGGACTTTTGATAAATTGTCGGAATGGGGTCCTGATATGTAACTGATCTCTTGGTCTTGATTTCACAGTTGTCTAATAGCATCAATATCAAATTCCTGTCTGAAAACATTCCAATAGAAAATTCCAGAGTTCTGTAATCAATCATAATCCTCAGATTTATTTTCAAATTGATCTCGTTTTTGTAGAGATGTACTGTAATAAGGGTCTTTATTTAATAGGAAGCGAAGTTAAAATTGATTTAATTCTATGAAACATAGAACTGCTCAACAAAAAATGCATAAATTTCAACAATTGCTTAAAATGTTTTTACCTTTCTCATTCACCGGAGGACCGAGTGTCATATGCTAATTGACTCAGTTTGTCGAGATCGGAAAATGTCTGTGTGTATGTATGTCTGTATGTATGTGTGTGTATGTGTGTATGTGGAAAAAATGTGACCTCTGTTAATCAGAGATGGCTGGATCGATTTGCACAAAGTTAGTCTCAAATGAAAGGTACAATCTTCCCATCGGCTGCTATTGAATTTTTTATTGATTGGACTTCCGGTTCCGGAGTTACGAGTTGAAGAGTGCAATCACACAACAAATTCCCATATAAACTGAAATGAAAAATTTTCAAAATCAAATTTGTATTTTTGATGCCAAATGACATTATAATGCATGAAACATTGAGATTTGATGTAAACTCGAAAAAATAACGTTTGACAAAAATTGATTTTTTTGGACTTTGGTACTTATTTGCTCTGTTACTATTTTCTGAAAAATTAATTCTGCATAATTTTAAAACTTCAAAAATTACGGTTTCGGAATTATGCCGTTTAGACATTAAGATCGATTTTCACCAAACCCCCACCAATTGTAAAATTGGTATTGTAAAAAAACGTAAGGGCGATACTTCAATGCTGATAGGTGGGACCGAAAAAGTAAACAATCGCCAAAGGGACTATATACTATATATACAATCATTTTGTCAATTTCAATAGCAAACACAAATTTTAATTTAATAATTTCAAATACTTCATGAAGTTTTGGGTTTCGATCACTGAATCATGCAATCTAGGATGTAAAAAACACAATAGTTCTAAATTGGAAATAAAACCAAGTCTGGAAATATGCACTGTTGATTTTCTTTGAATGCACTATGAGTCACAAGGGCGATTTTTCGGTACAAAAATCAATAACTCCCAAACCGTTCATTTTAGAGAAATTATGCTGAGAAAATATTTTTGGGGATTAAATTCGCTTTCTTTTAAAGTAAAATGTAGCTAGGGTGGTCCTCTCAAACATTCTTTTCGAAAAATTATTTTTCGAACAAAATGGTATAGCAAGGTACTTACTTTAGCAAAGTTGTAGAAAAATGTTTTTCAGTTAACATTTTCAAATGAATTAAAGTTATAGCACTATCGGTTTTTATGTTATAATTATTTTTATTCTTTAAATTAGGGTGTTTCTGAAAAAGTCAGTTTTTTAACTATAACTTTTTAAATAGTTAGTCTATCTTCATACTCTCTATGAAGCAATTTTAGTACTTTTCATTGCGCATATTTCTGCTGAAGAATGTGAATCGATATCATTTTTCGTTATCGAGTTACGATCATTTTTTTTAAATAAAAATGATAGTTTTCAATGTCCTCTAACTCAGAAGGTTGCAAAAACTAGCAGCTAAATTTGTACTCTTTTGAAAGTGCATCAAAAATACTATAAAATATTTCAAAATCAAAGTCAGCATTTTTGCCCTTCGATGTCAAATATAAACAACAACACCACGAGTCGTGACAGTTTAATTGGTATCAATCTCATTCATGAATCGAATCGCAGTAGCCGACGACTGCTTTGATCAACGCGTGTAGTGCTTTGTATTATTAGTGCTGTTAAAATGGATAAAATAAAATTGTTCGATATCTGGAAAGTGGCCAAAGGTGAAAATAAAAATAAAATAAAAGTTGTGTTTGAGGAAATAATGAGATAATTTGATGTGGGACAAAATGAAAAAAATAAGTTCACTCAGAATGCAAAAGCTGTAACAATTAAAACATGTAAAAGGTTTGATCAATTTTGGAAAGACAGTAATCGAATTGAGACGAAAGTGCTCGATAAAAATTTGAAATATTTTGAGAAGCCGTTAACAGTTCCTACAAAAGATTCAAACTGCACTTCCTCCCAAACCAGCATTCACAGAAATTCGTCGCTTACTTAGAACAGAATGAAGGGTAATCCTTAATTCATTTGCTTTTTAAGGCAAAATGCGCTACATTTTATATTATGTCAACACTTCCATTACCAACAAGTTTCATGAGCGAACAAGGAGCTGAGGCTCGGAACGATCGACTGAGTCACGGTAGAAATTGTTCAAGAGTCGCGAACATGGAAGATGTTTTCTTTAGAGCAATGGACTCGTCTAATCCGGTTCTTGCAGTTAGAAGATCCCGATACAGTAAACGCACTGAAATAAGTTCAATATTAAATGAGTTAGCACTTTGAGAAAAGAGACACGATTCAGATAACTATAACGACGACGATGCTGATGATGTTGATGATTGTGATTATAATAATTATGAGGATGACGATGATAATAAAGTAGTTACGTAGAATAGTAAAATAAATATCTGTCTGAGCCTAACGTTTTCAATATTTGTATACATATATTTGACAAGCTCAAAAAATCATTTAACAACTCGACTTTTTGATCTAGTAAAGCAGGTTCTAAATGGCAATGACCAGACCCTTAAAAACAGCCGTATGCTGATGTCATTTAATCATAATGTTGATGTCAACATTTTTCGCTGAATGACAAAAAAGCAAAAGTTGATTTTGAGATATTTTACAGTATTTTTGATGCACTTTCGAAAGAGTTTAAATTTAGCTGCTAGTTTTTGCAACCTTCTGAGTTAGAGGTCATTGAAAACTATCATTTTTATTTAAAAAAATGATCGTAATTCGATAACGAAAAATGATATCGATACACATTCTTCAGCAGAAATATGCGCAATGAAAAGTACTAAAATTGCTTCATAGAGAGTATGAAGATAGTAACTATTTAAAAAGTTATAGTTAAAAAACTGACTTTTTCAGAAACACTAAAATGACACCCTAAGATAAAGAAGAAAAATAATTATAACATGAAAACCGATAATGCTATAATGCTATAACTTTGATGCATTTGAAAATGTTACTTGAAAAACATTTTTCTACAACTTTGCTGAAGTAAGTACCTTGCTACACCATTTAGTTCTAAACATAATTTTTCGAAAATAATGTTTCAGAGGACCACCCTAGCTACATTTTGCTTTAAAAGTAAGAAAATTTAATTTCCAAAAATATTCTCTCAGACATAATTTCTCTAAAATGAACGGTTTGGAAGTTATTGATTTTTGTACCGAAAAACCGCCCTTGTGACCCATAGTGGAATGGTGGGGTTTTTAAAGAAAAAGCGTTGATTTCTTAATTCTCAGTCGCGTTGGAAATTTGAGTAAAGTATAAACTTCAAATCGATTAAAAGAAAATCGATTTTTTTTGGCTCAGTACAATATACATAACCCCTTTAGAAAAATCAGTTTTCCCACCACAATGCATTGATTGAGGAATTTAGATATTTTATTAACAGAGCATTAGCAATAATTCGTTTGTATGTCTATTTTATGGGCCATTTTTTCGCCTTCCCATTGATTTGGTTTGAGATTTCTAGCACTGATGTTGTCCTATGCTGATTTGAGTGATTCTCTGAGTCCTGCCACTATCCCATGTAGTATGTGTTATCAAAAACATCGCGAAGCATCAAGTTCTAAATGTTCTCAAACGATATAATATCCAAAAAGAGTGATAAGAGTTATAAGAAATGTCTCATCACACTGTTAGGTGGATTAAAAGCGTTTTTTTATAGTACAGTAGAATTCCGTTTTTGGCAGCAATATTTTTTTTCAGTTGCCAAAACTGGAACCGTGCCAAAAATGCAACCTTACCTTAGAAGCTGTTATTTTATATTTCTGACATCACAAACGTTACAAGAACATTAATTATATTAGAATATGTAAAAAATCAGCTAATTTAATTTTATTCGCTATGTCCGCCCCCATAAAATATAGTAAATATGACTCCTACGTTTGGAAATAAAGTCAAAAGTGATATCAACTATTATAACAAAATATGTATTGAGCATTTTTTTTAAATATTTATTATGAAGAAAAACAATGTTGCCAGAAACGGAACTATTTTGTTGCCAAAAATGAAGCACGCCAAAAACGGAATATTGCTGTACTCCGAACGAACTGTCTTTCGCTTTTTCAAATAAAAAAAATCACGAACTTAGCTCATTTTATCGCCACAACTTTGTATATAAGGTATGAATAACGCACATCAACTTAGATTAGCTCTTACATACTTGTATGGTGCAATTGTCCAAAAAGAAAATATGTGCTCTTGAAGAACAGCTCATGAAAGAAAGAATGATGTATTTTATTACTTATTCAACGAATATAAGAATATTACTGCTTCAATATTGATTATCTCCTATATTTTTAAGTTCAATGATTATATTCTTGAGGCCGTCAAAATAGAACTACGAAAATTGTCTGATACGAGAGAGAGTGCCGTGACGAGGTACCGAAACGAAAATGGTATCGTCACAGCGTAAAATCTGTAGCCTTAGTCTGATGCTGTACAAAACAGTGCAAGTTTCCATAGGCTCCAACACTTAATGTTTGTTCATTAATTGGCTTTTTTAAATATTTGGATACAACTGTATTGGTTATACATATAATAGGCTTGAAATGTGCTTGTACCGAACTGTTGACTTAAATCAAGGGATACTTTCTTCATCTCGTCCACGGAAAAAAATATTAAAAAAAACCTACAGTTGCAAGGGATAAATATGTCGCATGGTATTTTTCATTTTAGAATCTCGTTAAACCCGAAAAAACAAGTGTAGGATTGATATCTCTATATTAACGAAAGCCTTGCGATTACTTTATTATTTTTGTGAATTATGCCTATCGTCCATTATGCCTAACGTACATTATGCCAATCATCCATTATGCCTAACGTCCATTATGCCTAATGTACTTATGCCTAACGTATGTATGTCTAACGTACGTATGTCTAACGTACTTATACGTAACGTATTTATGTCAAACGTCGCGCACCCTTGTTGGACGGGGCATATCATTAGATTTTTATTACCAGTTCAAGTGCCTCCAGGACATTCCAATGAAAGAACCCAAACATTACTCAATTTTTAGTACACGCGAGTGAAACAAAGAAGCTTTTGTGTGTAAGTAAATGTAAGTAGCGGTTTGCCTCTACTCAGGTTTTATATATATGCCATGCGGACCCTTCGGGCGGCCTAGGTGCTTCTACCGGAATTTCGAATTTTCGAATCAAAACAAAAAGCTAAACAAACAAATATAAATTTAACTTTACCGTTTATTCCACCGATCCCCTTCGCTGCACACTACCCTGCTTCGTTGGTAACTGCTGACGGACTGGCGGGCGGGTTTCTCCGTACGGCCGGGACAACAACGACCTGGTTTGGTATTACAGCTTGCTGCTCCGGTAGCGGTTCTTGTCTATTAGCTAGGGAGGTGAGCAAGGCTCATTTGTTGGAAGCCTCTTTAGCAACGGTGGTGACGAATCGCCGGATACTTTGCTCCCCGCAAAGAATCCCGGAAGACATCGTAATGTTCTTCCCAGGGGGGGGGGGCGCTGTCCACCCTACTTCGCCTTCCCTGGCTATGAGCTGGGAAGGAGAGCAAGACTCGCTCGGCTTATCCCTTCCAGCGAGGGCGGTTTGGTGCGTCTGGATCCTTTACGGTACTCGGGGAAGCGAAATCTCCTTGGTAATTAGCTTCCCCCGACG
>NW_026683758.1:0-192865 GCF_030247195.1 Topomyia yanbarensis | reverse complement strand
TCTTTCGAGAAATATAAAAATCGAGAAAGCCATCACATTTTCTCCTATTAGCGTTTTATTCAAAACCGAACGGATTCGAAGATGTTTCTAATTCAAAGTGCTCGATTCTAAATATCTCGGACTGCACTAAACTAGTAGCACCTTGTCTTTGTCTTATCTTTGTCTTGTCTTTGTCTTGTCTTTGTCTTGTCTTTGTCTTGTCTTTGTCTTGTCTTTGTCTTGTCTTTGTCTTGTCTTTGTCTTGTCTTTGTCTTGTCTTTGTCTTGTCTTTGTCTTGTCTTTGTCTTGTCTTTGTCTTGTCTTTGTCTTGTCTTTGTCTTGTCTTTGTCTTGTCTTTGTCTTGTCTTTGTCTTGTCTTTGTCTTGTCTTTGTCTTGTCTTTGTCTTGTCTTTGTCTTGTCTTTGTCTTGTCTTTGTCTTGTCTTTGTCTTGTCTTTGTCTTGTCTTTGTCTTGTCTTTGTCTTGTCTTTGTCTTGTCTTTGTCTTGTCTTTGTCTTGTCTTTGTCTTGTCTTTGTCTTGTCTTTGTCTTGTCTTTGTCTTGTCTTTGTCTTGTCTTTGTCTTGTCTTTGTCTTGTCTTTGTCTTGTCTTTGTCTTGTCTTTGTCTTGTCTTTGTCTTGTCTTTGTCTTGTCTTTGTCTTGTCTTTGTCTTGTCTTTGTCTTGTCTTTGTCTTGTCTTTGTCTTGTCTTTGTCTTGTCTTTGTCTTGTCTTTGTCTTGTCTTTGTCTTGTCTTTGTCTTGTCTTTGTCTTGTCTTTGTCTTGTCTTTGTCTTGTCTTTGTCTTGTCTTTGTCTTGTCTTTGTCTTGTCTTTGTCTTGTCTTTGTCTTGTCTTTGTCTTGTCTTTGTCTTGTCTTTGTCTTGTCTTTGTCTTGTCTTTGTCTTGTCTTTGTCTTGTCTTTGTCTTGTCTTTGTCTTGTCTTTGTCTTGTCTTTGTCTTGTCTTTGTCTTGTCTTTGTCTTGTCTTTGTCTTGTCTTTGTCTTGTCTTTGTCTTGTCTTTGTCTTGTCTTTGTCTTGTCTTTGTCTTGTCTTTGTCTTGTCTTTGTCTTGTCTTTGTCTTGTCTTTGTCTTGTCTTTGTCTTGTCTTTGTCTTGTCTTTGTCTTGTCTTTGTCTTGTCTTTGTCTTGTCTTTGTCTTGTCTTTGTCTTGTCTTTGTCTTGTCTTTGTCTTGTCTTTGTCTTGTCTTTGTCTTGTCTTTGTCTTGTCTTTGTCTTGTCTTTGTCTTGTCTTTGTCTTGTCTTTGTCTTGTCTTTGTCTTGTCTTTGTCTTGTCTTTGTCTTGTCTTTGTCTTGTCTTTGTCTTGTCTTTGTCTTGTCTTTGTCTTGTCTTTGTCTTGTCTTTGTCTTGTCTTTGTCTTGTCTTTGTCTTGTCTTTGTCTTGTCTTTGTCTTGTCTTTGTCTTGTCTTTGTCTTGTCTTTGTCTTGTCTTTGTCTTGTCTTTGTCTTGTCTTTGTCTTGTCTTTGTCTTTGTCTTGTCTTTGTCTTGTCTTTGTCTTGTCTTTGTCTTGTCTTTGTCTTGTCTTTGTCTTGTCTTTGTCTTGTCTTTGTCTTGTCTTTGTCTTGTCTTTGTCTTGTCTTTGTCTTGTCTTTGTCTTGTCTTTGTCTTGTCTTTGTCTTGTCTTTGTCTTGTCTTTGTCTTGTCTTTGTCTTGTCTTTGTCTTGTCTTTGTCTTGTCTTTGTCTTGTCTTTGTCTTGTCTTTGTCTTGTCTTTGTCTTGTCTTTGTCTTATCTTTGTCTTGTCTTTGTCTTGTCTTTGTCTTGTCTTTGTCTTGTCTTGTCTTTGTCTTGTCTTTGTCTTGTCTTTGTCTTGTCTTTGTCTTGTCTTTGTCTTGTCTTTGTCTTGTCTTTGTCTTGTCTTTGTCTTGTCTTTGTCTTGTCTTTGTCTTGTCTTTGTCTTGTCTTTGTCTTGTCTTTGTCTTGTCTTTGTCTTGTCTTTGTCTTGTCTTTGTCTTGTCTTTGTCTTGTCTTTGTCTTGTCTTTGTCTTGTCTTTGTCTTGTCTTTGTCTTGTCTTTGTCTTGTCTTTGTCTTGTCTTTGTCTTGTCTTTGTCTTGTCTTTGTCTTGTCTTTGTCTTGTCTTTGTCTTGTCTTTGTCTTGTCTTTGTCTTGTCTTTGTCTTGTCTTTGTCTTGTCTTTGTCTTGTCTTTGTCTTGTCTTTGTCTTGTCTTTGTCTTGTCTTTGTCTTGTCTTTGTCTTGTCTTTGTCTTGTCTTTGTCTTGTCTTTGTCTTGTCTTTGTCTTGTCTTTGTCTTGTCTTTGTCTTGTCTTTGTCTTGTCTTTGTCTTGTCTTTGTCTTGTCTTTGTCTTGTCTTTGTCTTGTCTTTGTCTTGTCTTTGTCTTGTCTTTGTCTTGTCTTTGTCTTGTCTTTGTCTTGTCTTTGTCTTGTCTTTGTCTTGTCTTTGTCTTGTCTTTGTCTTGTCTTTGTCTTGTCTTTGTCTTGTCTTTGTCTTGTCTTTGTCTTGTCTTTGTCTTGTCTTTGTCTTGTCTTTGTCTTGTCTTTGTCTTGTCTTTGTCTTGTCTTTGTCTTGTCTTTGTCTTGTCTTTGTCTTGTCTTTGTCTTGTCTTTGTCTTGTCTTTGTCTTGTCTTTGTCTTGTCTTTGTCTTGTCTTTGTCTTGTCTTTGTCTTGTCTTTGTCTTGTCTTTGTCTTGTCTTTGTCTTGTCTTTGTCTTGTCTTTGTCTTGTCTTTGTCTTGTCTTTGTCTTGTCTTTGTCTTGTCTTTGTCTTGTCTTTGTCTTGTCTTTGTCTTGTCTTTGTCTTGTCTTTGTCTTGTCTTTGTCTTGTCTTTGTCTTGTCTTTGTCTTGTCTTTGTCTTGTCTTTGTCTTGTCTTTGTCTTGTC
The DNA here is from genome assembly GCF_030247195.1 of Topomyia yanbarensis. Lineage (NCBI taxonomy): Eukaryota > Metazoa > Arthropoda > Insecta > Diptera > Culicidae > Topomyia > Topomyia yanbarensis. The sequence goes on along the minus strand of NW_026683758.1, from coordinate 190,034 downwards.
TTTGTCTTGTCTTTGTCTTGTCTTTGTCTTGTCTTTGTCTTGTCTTTGTCTTGTCTTTGTCTTGTCTTTGTCTTGTCTTTGTCTTGTCTTTGTCTTGTCTTTGTCTTGTCTTTGTCTTGTCTTTGTCTTGTCTTTGTCTTGTCTTTGTCTTGTCTTTGTCTTGTCTTTGTCTTGTCTTTGTCTTGTCTTTGTCTTGTCTTTGTCTTGTCTTTGTCTTGTCTTTGTCTTGTCTTTGTCTTGTCTTTGTCTTGTCTTTGTCTTGTCTTTGTCTTGTCTTTGTCTTGTCTTTGTCTTGTCTTTGTCTTGTCTTTGTCTTGTCTTTGTCTTGTCTTTGTCTTGTCTTTGTCTTGTCTTTGTCTTGTCTTTGTCTTGTCTTTGTCTTGTCTTTGTCTTGTCTTTGTCTTGTCTTTGTCTTGTCTTTGTCTTGTCTTTGTCTTGTCTTTGTCTTGTCTTTGTCTTGTCTTTGTCTTGTCTTTGTCTTGTCTTTGTCTTGTCTTTGTCTTGTCTTTGTCTTGTCTTTGTCTTGTCTTTGTCTTGTCTTTGTCTTGTCTTTGTCTTGTCTTTGTCTTGTCTTTGTCTTGTCTTTGTCTTGTCTTTGTCTTGTCTTTGTCTTGTCTTTGTCTTGTCTTTGTCTTGTCTTTGTCTTGTCTTTGTCTTGTCTTTGTCTTGTCTTTGTCTTGTCTTTGTCTTGTCTTTGTCTTGTCTTTGTCTTGTCTTTGTCTTGTCTTTGTCTTGTCTTTGTCTTGTCTTTGTCTTGTCTTTGTCTTGTCTTTGTCTTGTCTTTGTCTTGTCTTTGTCTTGTCTTTGTCTTGTCTTTGTCTTGTCTTTGTCTTGTCTTTGTCTTGTCTTTGTCTTGTCTTTGTCTTGTCTTTGTCTTGTCTTTGTCTTGTCTTTGTCTTGTCTTTGTCTTGTCTTTGTCTTGTCTTTGTCTTGTCTTTGTCTTGTCTTTGTCTTGTCTTTGTCTTGTCTTTGTCTTGTCTTTGTCTTGTCTTTGTCTTGTCTTTGTCTTGTCTTTGTCTTGTCTTTGTCTTGTCTTTGTCTTGTCTTTGTCTTGTCTTTGTCTTGTCTTTGTCTTGTCTTTGTCTTGTCTTTGTCTTGTCTTTGTCTTGTCTTTGTCTTGTCTTTGTCTTGTCTTTGTCTTGTCTTTGTCTTGTCTTTGTCTTGTCTTTGTCTTGTCTTTGTCTTGTCTTTGTCTTGTCTTTGTCTTGTCTTTGTCTTGTCTTTGTCTTGTCTTTGTCTTGTCTTTGTCTTGTCTTTGTCTTGTCTTTGTCTTGTCTTTGTCTTGTCTTTGTCTTGTCTTTGTCTTGTCTTTGTCTTGTCTTTGTCTTGTCTTTGTCTTGTCTTTGTCTTGTCTTTGTCTTGTCTTTGTCTTGTCTTTGTCTTGTCTTTGTCTTGTCTTTGTCTTGTCTTTGTCTTGTCTTTGTCTTGTCTTTGTCTTGTCTTTGTCTTGTCTTTGTCTTGTCTTTGTCTTATCTTTGTCTTGTCTTTGTCTTGTCTTTGTCTTGTCTTTGTCTTGTCTTGTCTTTGTCTTGTCTTTGTCTTGTCTTTGTCTTGTCTTTGTCTTGTCTTTGTCTTGTCTTTGTCTTGTCTTTGTCTTGTCTTTGTCTTGTCTTTGTCTTGTCTTTGTCTTGTCTTTGTCTTGTCTTTGTCTTGTCTTTGTCTTGTCTTTGTCTTGTCTTTGTCTTGTCTTTGTCTTGTCTTTGTCTTGTCTTTGTCTTGTCTTTGTCTTGTCTTTGTCTTGTCTTTGTCTTGTCTTTGTCTTGTCTTTGTCTTGTCTTTGTCTTGTCTTTGTCTTGTCTTTGTCTTGTCTTTGTCTTGTCTTTGTCTTGTCTTTGTCTTGTCTTTGTCTTGTCTTTGTCTTGTCTTTGTCTTGTCTTTGTCTTGTCTTTGTCTTGTCTTTGTCTTGTCTTTGTCTTGTCTTTGTCTTGTCTTTGTCTTGTCTTTGTCTTGTCTTTGTCTTGTCTTTGTCTTGTCTTTGTCTTGTCTTTGTCTTGTCTTTGTCTTGTCTTTGTCTTGTCTTTGTCTTGTCTTTGTCTTGTCTTTGTCTTGTCTTTGTCTTGTCTTTGTCTTGTCTTTGTCTTGTCTTTGTCTTGTCTTTGTCTTGTCTTTGTCTTGTCTTTGTCTTGTCTTTGTCTTGTCTTTGTCTTGTCTTTGTCTTGTCTTTGTCTTGTCTTTGTCTTGTCTTTGTCTTGTCTTTGTCTTGTCTTTGTCTTGTCTTTGTCTTGTCTTTGTCTTGTCTTTGTCTTGTCTTTGTCTTGTCTTTGTCTTGTCTTTGTCTTGTCTTTGTCTTGTCTTTGTCTTGTCTTTGTCTTGTCTTTGTCTTGTCTTTGTCTTGTCTTTGTCTTGTCTTTGTCTTGTCTTTGTCTTGTCTTTGTCTTGTCTTTGTCTTGTCTTTGTCTTGTCTTTGTCTTGTCTTTGTCTTGTCTTTGTCTTGTCTTTGTCTTGTCTTTGTCTTGTCTTTGTCTTGTCTTTGTCTTGTCTTTGTCTTGTCTTTGTCTTGTCTTTGTCTTGTCTTTGTCTTGTCTTTGTCTTGTCTTTGTCTTGTCTTTGTCTTGTCTTTGTCTTGTCTTTGTCTTGTCTTTGTCTTGTCTTTGTCTTGTCTTTGTCTTGTCTTTGTCTTGTCTTTGTCTTGTCTTTGTCTTGTCTTTGTCTTGTCTTTGTCTTGTCTTTGTCTTGTCTTTGTCTTGTCTTTGTCTTGTCTTTGTCTTGTCTTTGTCTTGTCTTTGTCTTGTCTTTGTCTTGTCTTTGTCTTGTCTTTGTCTTGTCTTTGTCTTGTCTTTGTCTTGTCTTTGTCTTGTCTTTGTCTTGTCTTTGTCTTGTCTTTGTCTTGTCTTTGTCTTGTCTTTGTCTTGTCTTTGTCTTGTCTTTGTCTTGTCTTTGTCTTGTCTTTGTCTTGTCTTTGTCTTGTCTTTGTCTTGTCTTTGTCTTGTCTTTGTCTTGTCTTTGTCTTGTCTTTGTCTTGTCTTTGTCTTGTCTTTGTCTTGTCTTTGTCTTGTCTTTGTCTTGTCTTTGTCTTGTCTTTGTCTTGTCTTTGTCTTGTCTTTGTCTTGTCTTTGTCTTGTCTTTGTCTTGTCTTTGTCTTGTCTTTGTCTTGTCTTTGTCTTGTCTTTGTCTTGTCTTTGTCTTGTCTTTGTCTTGTCTTTGTCTTGTCTTTGTCTTGTCTTTGTCTTGTCTTTGTCTTGTCTTTGTCTTGTCTTTGTCTTGTCTTTGTCTTGTCTTTGTCTTGTCTTTGTCTTGTCTTTGTCTTGTCTTTGTCTTGTCTTTGTCTTGTCTTTGTCTTGTCTTTGTCTTGTCTTTGTCTTGTCTTTGTCTTGTCTTTGTCTTGTCTTTGTCTTGTCTTTGTCTTGTCTTTGTCTTGTCTTTGTCTTGTCTTTGTCTTGTCTTTGTCTTGTCTTTGTCTTGTCTTTGTCTTGTCTTTGTCTTGTCTTTGTCTTGTCTTTGTCTTGTCTTTGTCTTGTCTTTGTCTTGTCTTTGTCTTGTCTTTGTCTTGTCTTTGTCTTGTCTTTGTCTTGTCTTTGTCTTGTCTTTGTCTTGTCTTTGTCTTGTCTTTGTCTTGTCTTTGTCTTGTCTTTGTCTTGTCTTTGTCTTGTCTTTGTCTTGTCTTTGTCTTGTCTTTGTCTTGTCTTTGTCTTGTCTTTGTCTTGTCTTTGTCTTGTCTTTGTCTTGTCTTTGTCTTGTCTTTGTCTTGTCTTTGTCTTGTCTTTGTCTTGTCTTTGTCTTGTCTTTGTCTTGTCTTTGTCTTGTCTTTGTCTTGTCTTTGTCTTGTCTTTGTCTTGTCTTTGTCTTGTCTTTGTCTTGTCTTTGTCTTGTCTTTGTCTTGTCTTTGTCTTGTCTTTGTCTTGTCTTTGTCTTGTCTTTGTCTTGTCTTTGTCTTGTCTTTGTCTTGTCTTTGTCTTGTCTTTGTCTTGTCTTTGTCTTGTCTTTGTCTTGTCTTTGTCTTGTCTTTGTCTTGTCTTTGTCTTGTCTTTGTCTTGTCTTTGTCTTGTCTTTGTCTTGTCTTTGTCTTGTCTTTGTCTTGTCTTTGTCTTGTCTTTGTCTTGTCTTTGTCTTGTCTTTGTCTTGTCTTTGTCTTGTCTTTGTCTTGTCTTTGTCTTGTCTTTGTCTTGTCTTTGTCTTGTCTTTGTCTTGTCTTTGTCTTGTCTTTGTCTTGTCTTTGTCTTGTCTTTGTCTTGTCTTTGTCTTTGTCTTGTCTTTGTCTTGTCTTTGTCTTGTCTTTGTCTTGTCTTTGTCTTGTCTTTGTCTTGTCTTTGTCTTGTCTTTGTCTTGTCTTTGTCTTGTCTTTGTCTTGTCTTTGTCTTGTCTTTGTCTTGTCTTTGTCTTGTCTTTGTCTTGTCTTTGTCTTGTCTTTGTCTTGTCTTTGTCTTGTCTTTGTCTTGTCTTTGTCTTGTCTTTGTCTTGTCTTTGTCTTGTCTTTGTCTTGTCTTTGTCTTGTCTTTGTCTTGTCTTTGTCTTGTCTTTGTCTTGTCTTTGTCTTGTCTTTGTCTTGTCTTTGTCTTGTCTTTGTCTTGTCTTTGTCTTGTCTTTGTCTTGTCTTTGTCTTGTCTTTGTCTTGTCTTTGTCTTGTCTTTGTCTTGTCTTTGTCTTGTCTTTGTCTTGTCTTTGTCTTGTCTTTGTCTTGTCTTTGTCTTGTCTTTGTCTTGTCTTTGTCTTGTCTTTGTCTTGTCTTTGTCTTGTCTTTGTCTTGTCTTTGTCTTGTCTTTGTCTTGTCTTTGTCTTGTCTTTGTCTTGTCTTTGTCTTGTCTTTGTCTTGTCTTTGTCTTGTCTTTGTCTTGTCTTTGTCTTGTCTTTGTCTTGTCTTTGTCTTGTCTTTGTCTTGTCTTTGTCTTGTCTTTGTCTTGTCTTTGTCTTGTCTTTGTCTTGTCTTTGTCTTGTCTTTGTCTTGTCTTTGTCTTTGTCTTGTCTTGTCTTTGTCTTGTCTTTGTCTTGTCTTTGTCTTGTCTTTGTCTTGTCTTTGTCTTGTCTTTGTCTTGTCTTTGTCTTGTCTTTGTCTTGTCTTTGTCTTGTCTTTGTCTTGTCTTTGTCTTGTCTTTGTCTTGTCTTTGTCTTGTCTTTGTCTTGTCTTTGTCTTGTCTTTGTCTTGTCTTTGTCTTGTCTTTGTCTTGTCTTTGTCTTGTCTTTGTCTTGTCTTTGTCTTGTCTTTGTCTTGTCTTTGTCTTGTCTTTGTCTTTGTCTTGTCTTTGTCTTGTCTTTGTCTTGTCTTTGTCTTGTCTTTGTCTTGTCTTTGTCTTGTCTTTGTCTTGTCTTTGTCTTGTCTTTGTCTTGTCTTTGTCTTGTCTTTGTCTTGTCTTTGTCTTGTCTTTGTCTTGTCTTTGTCTTGTCTTTGTCTTGTCTTTGTCTTGTCTTTGTCTTGTCTTTGTCTTGTCTTTGTCTTGTCTTTGTCTTGTCTTTGTCTTGTCTTTGTCTTGTCTTTTTTTTTTTTTATTCATTTCGTTTATTTGATAGGCACAAATGCGTTAGCTTGGCGGTGCCAAATTCTTTTGTTTTTACATTTTGTATATTTTAAAACTAGGAGGTTACAATGTTGAAATATTTTTTTAAAAAAGAAAAATTTTACAGCTATCTTAAGACTAGAAATAAGATTCTATATACAAGAGAGGGGGCGAAAGATTTTTTTTATGAAAAAATTTTAAAACAAGGAATTCAATAGTAATAATTTTTAGGAAATATTTACAGTTATCTTAAAACTAACAATATAGTTTGATACACAAAAGGGGGAACAAATATTTATGAGAAAATTCGCAGGTGTTTTAAGACTAGGGATACAATTCTATTTACAAGATGGGGGACAATAGTTTTAACAAAGAGGTAAAATTACAACTATCTTAAAACTAGGAATACAGAATACAAATTTGAACTTTTTTAGCGGAGACTTATGCTTGGTCAAGATATTCAGAGGGGGGCTGTAGAAGCAGTTGTATCAAGGACAGGGGAGAGAAAGCGTAGATGGTGACCGGGAGAGAAGAGCAAAACTTGCAACTTTCGCTCAAACGGGAGATCAGCGAAAGATTACCGCCTCAGTCTAGTAGGTAGGATTGGCGGATGGTATTCTTCGGACCCGCGGGGAATCCTTCAAAAGTCATCGGACCTTGAGTCGCTCTCGCTTCAGTTTCCGTAGTGGTAAGTGCGACGGCGGTTACATAGTTGCAGTCTGGAGCTGATCGGTCCCACAAGGCAAGAGAAAGCTTCTAAAACGAGAAATAAAAAGAGAGGGGCTAAATTGGGATATTTGTCGTTTTTATGAAAGTATAAATAAGGGACATATAGGGGAAATCACGATTTGCCAGTATATCTCGGACTGGGACATTGGGTGGTCTACCTCGGGCCCGAAGGGAATCCTTTAACTGAGACCTGGCGTCCAAGTACCCGGCGCATACCCAGACAACGTGCTCGATGTCGTGATAGCCCTCGTCACAAGCGCACAGACTACTCTCCGCAAGCCCAATACGCCGCAGATGCGCATCCAAGGTGTAGTGGTTGGACATAAGTCGGGACATTACACGAATAAAATCCCGACCCACATCCATCCCCCTGAACCAAGGCTTCGTTGATACCTTTGGGATAATGGAATGTAGCCATCGTCCAAGTTCACCATTGCTCCACGAGGTTTGCCAACTGTTGAGTGTCCTCTGACGACAAATACTAAAAAATTCGTTGAAGCAGATTGGTCTTTCGTATATGTCACCATTTAATGCGCCCACCTTTGCTAATGAGTCGGCCTTTTCATTGCCCGGGATAGAGCAATGAGAGGGGACCCAAACAAAGGTAATTTGATAAGATTTTTCAGATAACGTACACAAGGACTCCCGTATCTTCCCCAGGAAATATGGGAATTGCTTTTTGGGCTTCATCGCACGAAGAGCCTCGATGGAGCTGAGGCTGTCCGAAATGATGAAGTAGTGATCTGTGGGCAGAGTGTCGATGATCCCAAGGGTGTACTGAATTGCAGCTAACTCTGCGACGTAAACTGAAGCGGGATCATTGAGCTTGAATGAAGCGGTGATAGTATTGTTGAAGATACCGAAGCCAGTGGACCCATCGAGATTTGATCCGTCAGTGTAGAACATTTTGTCACAGTCGACTTCTCGGAATTTATTATAAAATATATTGGGGATCACTTGCGGGCGTATATGGTCCGGGATTCCACGAATCTCTTCCTTCATGGATGTGTCGAAGAATACAGTAGAATCAGAAGTATCTAGGAAACGAACACGGCTGGGAGTATATGAAGAAGGATTAATGCTCTGTGCCATGTAGTCGAAGTACAAGGCCATAAATCGGGTTTGAGAATTAAGCTCGACGAGCCTCTCGAAGTTTTCAATCACCAACGGGTTCAGAATGTCGCATCGGATGAGCAATCGATATGAGAGTTCCCAAAATCGATTTTTTAGCGGAAGAACGCCCGCCAGCACTTCGAGACTCATCGTATGGGTCGAGTGCATGCAACCCAAGGCAATGCGCAAGCAACGATACTGGATTCTCTCCAGTTTGATGAAGTGTATGTTCGCAGCGGAGCGGAAACAGAAACACCCGTACTCCATCACCGACAATATCGTTGTTTGGTACAACCTGATCAGGTCTCCTGGGTGAGCACCCCACCATGTTCCAGTTATTGTTCGGAGAAAATTGATCCTTTGTTGGCATTTCTGTTTCAGATACCTAATGTGACATCCCCAGGTACCTTTAGAGTCGAACCAGACCCCGAGATATTTAAATGTGAAAACCTGGTTGATCGTTGCACCCATTAATAGAAGCTGGAGTTGCGCCGGCTCACGCTTCCTAGAAAAAACAACCAACTCAGTTTTCTCCGTGGAGAACTCAATACCCAGCTGAAGAGCCCAAGCAGACAAATTGTCCAAGGTATTTTGTAATGGTCCTTGCAAGTCGGCAGCTTTGGGCCCTGTAACAGAGACCACCCCGTCGTCTGCAAGTTGCCTTAGCGTGCATGAATTGGCAAGACAATCGTCAATGTCATTCACGTAGAAATTGTAGAGCAGGGGACTTAGACATGAGCCCTGGGGAAGACCCATGTAGCTAAATCGCGATGTTGTTAAATCGCCATGCGAAAAGTGCATGTGCTTTTCAGACAACAGGTTTAGCAAAAAGTTATTTAAAATTGGCGAAAGACCATGCTGGTGCAGCTTCTCTGACAGAATGTTGATAGAAACTGAGTCAAAAGCCCCCTTAATATCCAAGAAGACTGATGCCATCTGCTCTTTGTTAGCATAGGCCATTTGGATTTCTGTAGAAAGCAACGCAAGGCAATCGTTCGTCCCTTTGCCTTTGCGGAAGCCAAATTGTGTATCTGACAGTAAGCCATTTTTGTCTTGTCTTGTCTTGTCTTTGTCTTGTCTTTGTCTTGTCTTTGTCTTGTCTTTGTCTTGTCTTTGTCTTGTCTTTGTCTTGTCTTTGTCTTGTCTTTGTCTTGTCTTTGTCTTGTCTTTGTCTTGTCTTTGTCTTGTCTTTGTCTTGTCTTTGTCTTGTCTTTGTCTTGTCTTTGTCTTGTCTTTGTCTTGTCTTTGTCTTGTCTTTGTCTTGTCTTTGTCTTGTCTTTGTCTTGTCTTTGTCTTGTCTTTGTCTTGTCTTTGTCTTGTCTTTGTCTTGTCTTTGTCTTGTCTTTGTCTTGTCTTTGTCTTGTCTTTGTCTTGTCTTTGTCTTGTCTTTGTCTTGTCTTTGTCTTGTCTTTGTCTTGTCTTTGTCTTGTCTTTGTCTTGTCTTTGTCTTGTCTTTGTCTTGTCTTTGTCTTGTCTTTGTCTTGTCTTTGTCTTGTCTTTGTCTTGTCTTTGTCTTGTCTTTGTCTTGTCTTTGTCTTGTCTTTGTCTTGTCTTTGTCTTGTCTTTGTCTTGTCTTTGTCTTGTCTTTGTCTTGTCTTTGTCTTGTCTTTGTCTTGTCTTTGTCTTGTCTTTGTCTTGTCTTTGTCTTGTCTTTGTCTTGTCTTTGTCTTGTCTTTGTCTTGTCTTTGTCTTGTCTTTGTCTTGTCTTTGTCTTGTCTTTGTCTTGTCTTTGTCTTGTCTTTGTCTTGTCTTTGTCTTGTCTTTGTCTTGTCTTTGTCTTGTCTTTGTCTTGTCTTTGTCTTGTCTTTGTCTTGTCTTTGTCTTGTCTTTGTCTTGTCTTTGTCTTGTCTTTGTCTTGTCTTTGTCTTGTCTTTGTCTTGTCTTTGTCTTGTCTTTGTCTTGTCTTTGTCTTGTCTTTGTCTTGTCTTTGTCTTGTCTTTGTCTTGTCTTTGTCTTGTCTTTGTCTTGTCTTTGTCTTGTCTTTGTCTTGTCTTTGTCTTGTCTTTGTCTTGTCTTTGTCTTGTCTTTGTCTTGTCTTTGTCTTGTCTTTGTCTTGTCTTTGTCTTGTCTTTGTCTTGTCTTTGTCTTGTCTTTGTCTTGTCTTTGTCTTGTCTTTGTCTTGTCTTTGTCTTGTCTTTGTCTTGTCTTTGCCTTGTCTTTGTCTTGTCTTTGTCTTGTCTTTGTCTTGTCTTTGTCTTGTCTTTGTCTTGTCTTTGTCTTGTCTTTGTCTTGTCTTTGTCTTGTCTTTGTCTTGTCTTTGTCTTGTCTTTGTCTTGTCTTTGTCTTGTCTTTGTCTTGTCTTTGTCTTGTCTTTGTCTTGTCTTTGTCTTGTCTTTGTCTTGTCTTTGTCTTGTCTTTGTCTTGTCTTTGTCTTGTCTTTGTCTTGTCTTTGTCTTGTCTTTGTCTTGTCTTTGTCTTGTCTTTGTCTTGTCTTTGTCTTGTCTTTGTCTTGTCTTTGTCTTGTCTTTGTCTTGTCTTTGTCTTGTCTTTGTCTTGTCTTTGTCTTGTCTTTGTCTTGTCTTTGTCTTGTCTTTGTCTTTGTCTTGTCTTTGTCTTGTCTTTGTCTTGTCTTTGTCTTGTCTTTGTCTTGTCTTTGTCTTGTCTTTGTCTTGTCTTTGTCTTGTCTTTGTCTTGTCTTTGTCTTGTCTTTGTCTTGTCTTTGTCTTGTCTTTGTCTTGTCTTTGTCTTGTCTTTGTCTTGTCTTTGTCTTGTCTTTGTCTTGTCTTTGTCTTGTCTTTGTCTTGTCTTTGTCTTGTCTTTGTCTTGTCTTTGTCTTGTCTTTGTCTTGTCTTTGTCTTGTCTTTGTCTTGTCTTTGTCTTGTCTTTGTCTTGTCTTTGTCTTGTCTTTGTCTTGTCTTTGTCTTGTCTTTATCTTGTCTTTGTCTTGTCTTTGTCTTGTCTTTGTCTTGTCTTTGTCTTGTCTTTGTCTTGTCTTTGTCTTGTCTTTGTCTTGTCTTTGTCTTGTCTTTGTCTTGTCTTTGTCTTGTCTTTGTCTTGTCTTTGTCTTGTCTTTGTCTTGTCTTTGTCTTGTCTTTGTCTTGTCTTTGTCTTGTCTTTGTCTTGTCTTTGTCTTGTCTTTGTCTTGTCTTTGTCTTGTCTTTGTCTTGTCTTTGTCTTGTCTTTGTCTTGTCTTTGTCTTGTCTTTGTCTTGTCTTTGTCTTGTCTTTGTCTTGTCTTTGTCTTGTCTTTGTCTTGTCTTTGTCTTGTCTTTGTCTTGTCTTTGTCTTGTCTTTGTCTTGTCTTTGTCTTGTCTTTGTCTTGTCTTTGTCTTGTCTTTGTCTTGTCTTTGTCTTGTCTTTGTCTTGTCTTTGTCTTGTCTTTGTCTTGTCTTTGTCTTGTCTTTGTCTTGTCTTTGTCTTGTCTTTGTCTTGTCTTTGTCTTGTCTTTGTCTTGTCTTTGTCTTGTCTTTGTCTTGTCTTTGTCTTGTCTTTGTCTTGTCTTTGTCTTGTCTTTGTCTTGTCTTTGTCTTGTCTTTGTCTTGTCTTTGTCTTGTCTTTGTCTTGTCTTTGTCTTGTCTTTGTCTTGTCTTTGTCTTGTCTTTGTCTTGTCTTTGTCTTGTCTTTGTCTTGTCTTTGTCTTGTCTTTGTCTTGTCTTTGTCTCGTCTTTGTCTCGTCTTTGTCTTGTCTTTGTCTTGTCTTTGTCTTGTCTTTGTCTTGTCTTTGTCTTGTCTTTGTCTTGTCTTTGTCTTGTCTTTGTCTTGTCTTTGTCTTGTCTTTGTCTTGTCTTTGTCTTGTCTTTGTCTTGTCTTTGTCTTGTCTTTGTCTTGTCTTTGTCTTGTCTTTGTCTTGTCTTTGTCTTGTCTTTGTCTTGTCTTTGTCTTGTCTTTGTCTTGTCTTTGTCTTGTCTTTGTCTTGTCTTTGTCTTGTCTTTGTCTTGTCTTTGTCTTGTCTTTGTCTTGTCTTTGTCTTGTCTTTGTCTTGTCTTTGTCTTGTCTTTGTCTTGTCTTTGTCTTGTCTTTGTCTTGTCTTTGTCTTGTCTTTGTCTTGTCTTTGTCTTGTCTTTGTCTTGTCTTTGTCTTGTCTTTGTCTTGTCTTTGTCTTGTCTTTGTCTTGTCTTTGTCTTGTCTTTGTCTTGTCTTTGTCTTGTCTTTGTCTTGTCTTTGTCTTGTCTTTGTCTTGTCTTTGTCTTGTCTTTGTCTTGTCTTTGTCTTGTCTTTGTCTTGTCTTTGTCTTGTCTTTGTCTTGTCTTTGTCTTGTCTTTGTCTTGTCTTTGTCTTGTCTTTGTCTTGTCTTTGTCTTGTCTTTGTCTTGTCTTTGTCTTGTCTTTGTCTTGTCTTTGTCTTGTCTTTGTCTTGTCTTTGTCTTGTCTTTGTCTTGTCTTTGTCTTGTCTTTGTCTTGTCTTTGTCTTGTCTTTGTCTTGTCTTTGTCTTGTCTTTGTCTTGTCTTTGTCTTGTCTTTGTCTTGTCTTTGTCTTGTCTTTGTCTTGTCTTTGTCTTGTCTTTGTCTTGTCTTTGTCTTGTCTTTGTCTTGTCTTTGTCTTGTCTTTGTCTTGTCTTTGTCTTGTCTTTGTCTTGTCTTTGTCTTGTCTTTGTCTTGTCTTTGTCTTGTCTTTGTCTTGTCTTTGTCTTGTCTTTGTCTTGTCTTTGTCTTGTCTTTGTCTTGTCTTTGTCTTGTCTTTGTCTTGTCTTTGTCTTGTCTTTGTCTTGTCTTTGTCTTGTCTTTGTCTTGTCTTTGTCTTGTCTTTGTCTTGTCTTTGTCTTGTCTTTGTCTTGTCTTTGTCTTGTCTTTGTCTTGTCTTTGTCTTGTCTTTGTCTTGTCTTTGTCTTGTCTTTGTCTTGTCTTTGTCTTGTCTTTGTCTTGTCTTTGTCTTGTCTTTGTCTTGTCTTTGTCTTGTCTTTGTCTTGTCTTTGTCTTGTCTTTGTCTTGTCTTTGTCTTGTCTTTGTCTTGTCTTTGTCTTGTCTTTGTCTTGTCTTTGTCTTGTCTTTGTCTTGTCTTTGTCTTGTCTTTGTCTTGTCTTTGTCTTGTCTTTGTCTTGTCTTTGTCTTGTCTTTGTCTTGTCTTTGTCTTGTCTTTGTCTTGTCTTTGTCTTGTCTTTGTCTTGTCTTTGTCTTGTCTTTGTCTTGTCTTTGTCTTGTCTTTGTCTTGTCTTTGTCTTGTCTTTGTCTTGTCTTTGTCTTGTCTTTGTCTTGTCTTTGTCTTGTCTTTGTCTTGTCTTTGTCTTGTCTTTGTCTTGTCTTTGTCTTGTCTTTGTCTTGTCTTTGTCTTGTCTTTGTCTTGTCTTTGTCTTGTCTTTGTCTTGTCTTTGTCTTGTCTTTGTCTTGTCTTTGTCTTGTCTTTGTCTTGTCTTTGTCTTGTCTTTGTCTTGTCTTTGTCTTGTCTTTGTCTTGTCTTTGTCTTGTCTTTGTCTTGTCTTTGTCTTGTCTTTGTCTTGTCTTTGTCTTGTCTTTGTCTTGTCTTTGTCTTGTCTTTGTCTTGTCTTTGTCTTGTCTTTGTCTTGTCTTTGTCTTGTCTTTGTCTTGTCTTTGTCTTGTCTTTGTCTTGTCTTTGTCTTGTCTTTGTCTTGTCTTTGTCTTGTCTTTGTCTTGTCTTTGTCTTGTCTTTGTCTTGTCTTTGTCTTGTCTTTGTCTTGTCTTTGTCTTGTCTTTGTCTTGTCTTTGTCTTGTCTTTGTCTTGTCTTTGTCTTGTCTTTGTCTTGTCTTTGTCTTGTCTTTGTCTTGTCTTTGTCTTGTCTTTGTCTTGTCTTTGTCTTGTCTTTGTCTTGTCTTTGTCTTGTCTTTGTCTTGTCTTTGTCTTGTCTTTGTCTTGTCTTTGTCTTGTCTTTGTCTTGTCTTTGTCTTGTCTTTGTCTTGTCTTTGTCTTGTCTTTGTCTTGTCTTTGTCTTGTCTTTGTCTTGTCTTTGTCTTGTCTTTGTCTTGTCTTTGTCTTGTCTTTGTCTTGTCTTTGTCTTGTCTTTGTCTTGTCTTTGTCTTGTTAGTTAGTTAGTTGTTTATTGCAGCTTTAACCACGGCGGGTCATTCGCTGATAAAAGAATAAAAGCTATACATTTGATTTGTAATGAGATTATGTTGTTTCTTGTTTCTAAATGTACTGCAGAGTTCCGTCAGATGCTATCGTGATATTTGCGCAGGGTGGCGGAGGGCCGCGTTCGGTTTTCTTCTGGTTTCGTCGTTAGATGCCGTCGTATAGTCCGGCATCCTTTATGAAGGATAGCAATGCTTGTTCCTGGGCAGGGTCGTTCGAGAGGATGTCTCTGATCGATCGCGGCATGTTGTATTGTTGTCGTAGATCTTCGAGTTCCTCACAGTTGCACAGAATGTGCTCGACGGTCAGGCGCGTGTTGCACGGGGTGCATTTAGGAATGGGGTTGTTGGCTATCATATGTGCGTGGGTCAATCTGGTGTGGCCGACTCGAAGCCGGGAGAGGATCTTCTGCTCTATTTGGTTGTTGCGGTCGATCCATACGTCGGGGGAGCCTTTGATTTTTTGCGTATGGCCGTGGGAGTTTCGCCAGTGGTTGATGAAATTGGTTTGGATGCTTGCGTTGAACTCTCGAATGATATCGGTTGTTGGTGTTTCAGCCGAGAGTTGGGCGCATGTCCGCCTGCCGAGGGAGGCCAATCGATCTGCGTCAACGTTCCCTTTTATTCCGCTGTGGCCTGGAACCCAACAGATGGACAAGAGTGGGTCGCGGTAGGCTTCAATGGCCTGTACGAAAGGGTGCTTCGATGTTCCGCTTTCGATGTCCTTTAACACGGAGAGCGAGTCGGTGAAAATGACCGTCGGGGAGTCGGTGGGTCTTTTTTCCATTGCTACTGCCAGGGCGGCAGCTTCTGCTGAGAAGATTGACCACGAGGAGGGCAGGCGGAAGGAAAGTCCGCTATCCAGGCCACTGATCCCCGCTCCCACTCCATCGTCAGCCTTGGATCCGTCGGTGAATATTTGAAGGTGGCCTGAATATTTCCGGTTGACTAGTTTTTGATAGTGGGCTCCGATGCGGTTAGGGGGGTCGCCTGCTTTGACGACCAGAGATAGGCTGTAGTCGATGTTGTGACTCGGGTCGTTCCACGCACGATGTCTCACCCGATGTAGGCGGGCGATTGGCGGTAAGGGGCTGTTTGCGTACTTGTTGTGGAGGTCCTTGGCCATGGAAAGAGCGAAGCATTCACCTCCCGAGGTTTTTTCCAAGAATCCGAGACTTCTCCTGAATGCTGTTTTTGCAACTGCCCAGCGGCAGGGAAGAACTCCCGCCTCAACGCAGGCGGATTCTGCAGGTGTACTTGGCAGCAAGTTGGAGGCTAGTCAGACGGCTCCATGATACAACGGGCCGAGGACCTCGACCAGTCCGTCTAGATTGCGACAAGTCAATTCGATGCCGTAGTATATCCTGCTGTGGATTAAGGCGCGGCTCACGTTGATTGCGGTTTTTCTGTTGTTTTTGGGGTGGCGAGAGCATATCGTTCGGACCAGCCGCTTTCGGTTCTCGCAGTCCCTCTTTACTTGGCGGAAGTGTGGAACAAAGGTAGCTTTTCTGTCCAGTGTGATGCCAAGCACTTTCGGCTCTTTTCGGAAGGGTATCTGGACCCCGTTGAGCGAGACCGGTCTGGCGTTGGCGGGGTGAAAGGATCCGCAGCAGTGAGTAATCGCACACTTAGAAGCAGCGATGTTGAAGCCGGTAGCTAGAGCCCATCGTCCGATCGCATTGACGGCGGCTTGAAGAGAGATCCGGGTGCGGGGGATCGTTTTTCCCAAGGCGACTAGGATGATGTCGTCCGCATAGACGAACACGTAGACTCCTTTGGGAAGTGAATCAAAAATTGAGTTCATCCTAACTAGGAATAGCGTTACTGCAAGCACTGATCCTTGTGGGACTCCGTTAGTCTCCCAGAATTCGTCGGAGAGTTCGCCGCCGATGTATACCTGGAATCGTCGATCCTTTAGGTAATTCTGAATGAAGGCTCCGAGATTGCCCTGGATGCCCCATCGGTGCAGCTCTCGCAGTACTCCTTCACGCCACACTGTATTGTAGGCTTTCGCCACGTCTAAGATGGCGATGTCGGCATGTCAGTTTTTCGCTCTCGCTTCTTCGATCAGTTCCCCGAAGGATCCCAAGTGGATTCCTGTCCCGAGTCCTTTCCGGAAGGCAAATTGGCGGTTGTCAAGAAATTTGCCTTCTTCCAGCCATGTAATCAGCCGACGGTGGACCATTCTTTCTAGAATCTTCGCGGTACATGAAAGTAGGCTTATGGGACGGAAGTCGCTCGGTGATCGTGTGCCTTTACTCTTTTTGGGAATTGGCACTATGTAGGCAAGTTTCCAGTCGTCTGGGAAGTTTCCACCTTCCCAGATTCTATTGAAGGCATCCAGGAGTGCCCTTTTCCCGCCTGGGGGAAGATGTCTTAACATTGGGTACCCTACTCTGTCGGGGCCAACCGATTTTCCTCGGGCTGTCCTAAGGGCGGCAGTGAGTTCCGTCCCGGAGAAGGGTTTGTTATATTCCGCTGTAGAGTTTGGTGAAAAAGTGATGGGGGTTGCTTCGAGACGTGTCTTGTATCGGACGAAGGCGACGGGGAGGGCGTCGTTTGCGGATAGCGATTGGAAATGGCTGCCGATTCTGTCTGCTATTTCCCTTGGGTCGGTGATTGTTACATCGTTGATTGCCAGAGAGAAACCGTTTTGTCGCCGTTTACCGCTGAGAGCATTGACCCGTCTCCATAACTCAGGTGTTGGGGAATCTGGGTGTATGCCGTCCAAGAAGTTGGACCAGCTGATTGCTTTGGCTTCTTGGATGGTTTTCCTAGCTAGATTGCGGAATCTCCTGAACTTGGTATTGAGGGGGATGTGCTCCGACAGAAGTTCTGCTTTGATGCCCAGACCGATGGTTTGATAATTGTTGATTCCTTTGGCCGTCTCCCATTCGTACCGATACCCGAACCAGGGGGACGGGTCGACGCCGGCGTGAAGGTGGGTCTCCTGGATGACAAGGCAGAGTGGTTCAAGGCGAGAGATAATACTTTGCAGGTCCCCGAGGTTGTGTCTCAGCCCATTGATGTTCCACTGAAGGGCGAGGGTAGACAGACCGCGAGCTCCGTAGGATTTGGGTCGTCTGGTAGGCTGGCTGATGGAGTAGGTATATCCGTCGTCGGTGTTGTGCAAATTGTTACCGATGCTAGGCGTGCTGTCTGAAATGGATGCGGCACTATTCTGGTCTTGGCGAGATTTTGGATTGTGGTAACTTACCCGGGGGGAGCCGGGCCCCCTGCACCGGCAGCCGCCGGAGGTTCTTCGGACGGAACCGGGACGTCCACGGTCAGGGCCGGTGCAGGGGAGGAGGCTTTTTCCCTGGCCGTACAGCAATCTATTTCGGATATGGCGGTTTGTTTTTCAGTTGGATGTTCGGTTTGACAGACGGACTGCCCTTCCGGCGACCGTCGGGGGTGTGGCAGAGGGTCCGCGTGAGTTTGGCCGGTGAATCGTCTTCCTGGACGTGTGATATCCAGGACGTCAGCTGGGCAAACATTTTCTGAAAGAGGGTTCGGGGCGCTTAGCTGTTCTCGGAGTGTGGATTGGAGAGCTGAACTTACCCGGGGGGTAGCCGGGCCCTCTGCACCAGCAGCCGTCGAAGGTTCATCGGTGGGATCCGGTACATCCGCGAGCAGGGCCGGTGCAGGGGAGAAGGCTTTTTCCTTATCGCTCTTGCGCTTGATATTCTCGGTTACGGGGTGTGATTCGTTGGTTATATCTAGGTGGCTTAATACTGGAGTATCGTTTGTTGTGCGCCTTGTTAGGAAGGATACCGGGTGCCAGGAGCATCCGGCGATTGGACTGGGTGATCGTTGTGTTGAGTCCTTTGGATACGGTTTTACTTTTATAGGTTTGTGCTGATGTGCTGTTTGGCGTTGTAGGTCCCTATTAATTTTGCGTCCCGGCTGTCGTGCGCTGAGGCTTCCGGGTGGATTCCGGCTGGGAGAGTCTGGTTCACCGGCTGGGAAGTACGGTTGTTGGTGGTGGTTCGGGAGGTCAACGCGGGTTAGGCTGACTGAAGCGAATTCAGTCGGTTGCCAGGTGTGGAACCTAATTGGGTGCCAGAAGCATCCGGCAACGGGGCTTGGTTCTCGGTGGGATGAGCTTTTAGTGTGATCATTCGCTGGTTGCTTTGTGCTAGGGTTCGTCAGTAGGTGTCGGTTTCCCTTCGATGTTTGTTTGTCTGGAAGAAATTCGGAGGAGTACGGTTCCTTGATGGCAGGGGGTGTATTGCGACTTACCCGGAGGCAAGCCGGGCCCCCCGCGCCGGCAGCCGCCGGAGGCTCATCGACTATGGTCGGTACTACCCCGGTCAGGGCCGGCGCAGGGGAGAAGGCTTTCTCCCTGAACGTGCGGCTGACAGTTTCGGATGTTATGTTGTGGTTTAAATTTTCGGTTGACTTGTAGTCGTGTTTTGTGCTGCTGAAATTAGTGGAGGAGTAGCTCAGTTGGCAGTCGTGTTTGGGTGGACTAGCGGGCTGCCCTTCCAGTGACCACAGTGGGTATGGCAAGGGGTCCGCATGGATTGGGTTGACTATGTCTTCAGTTGATTGCACGATGCGAAGCCTGTCATTCGTTGGTTGCTTAGTACTAGTGTTGGTCGGTAAGGGTCGGATTCCTTTCTTTGTCTTCTCGGTGTTAGAGCTGAGGGGTGGGGGTGGTGATTTGTCTGCAAGTAGTTCCGAGAGGTACGGCTGTTCGTTGGTGGGAGGAAGTGTATTGCGACTTACCCGGGTTAAAGCCGGGTCCCCTACACCAGCAGCCGCCGGAGGCTCGTCGACTGGAGTCGGTACTACCCCGGTCGGGGCCGGTGCAGGGGTGAAGGCTTTCTCCCTGACAGAGCAGCTGGCTGTTTCGGATAGTATGTAGGGGACTATTTCCCCGGGTGGACTACGGTGTGAGATGAGCTTGTTGGTGTTGGGGTGGTTGTTCGAGTGTGTAGCGTTTGGTGCAGCTGTAGCTGTTTCCTTTGTTTGTATTTGTTTAATCGTTGGTGCTATTTGTTGTGTTTGTTGCATGGTTTCGTTTATAAATTGTTTCACTTGTTTGAGGTTTAGCTGCTGTAGATATTTTCAGATTTTTCAATCCGAGATGAGCTCGCTGCTGTCGGTAGGTATTTCACGATTTTTATTTTGTGGTTGATTGGGCTTTAATTTTTTTGGTACGGTTCCTTCCTGTGCGATTCCGATTCCTTTGCTTTGGGGATCTTTGTTGATCGGGCTGCGTGATTTGTCTGTGTCTTCCGGACGATGTTCTTGCTTGTATCTGTTTCGGCTGGATCTTCTTTCACCGGTACTTGAGGTTACTGTGGTTGCCTGGATATTTTGCATTCTGTCGATCGACATTACTCTAGGGTCACGGTTGATTACTGGGGGCCCCATCGATTTGATGGGTTCGCCTGCCTTTTTGGCCATAAAGTGTTTTTTCAACTCCTCAACGGTTTTTCTTAGCGCCGCTAGTTCATTTCGTAGCTCTTTGTTCTCTTTTTTTGTGGAAATTAATTCTTCTTTCAGCCGTTGGGTCTCAGTGTCCTTGGTTTCCGTCGTCGGTCGGTTTGCTACCAGCTCCTTGAGCTTGGCGACTTCCCCCAACAGGGCGTTTATGGTTCGGTCTCTTTCGTCAACTGTGGGCGTGAGATTTCTTTTAAGAGTGTCTGCAAAGGAGCTATGGACATTGTTTTGATTGGCCAGTGCTCTGGCCTCGGGGAACGTTAAATTTCCATCGATTTTCAGTTTGATGATTTGCGCTTCCTTCATCTGAAATGGGCACTGTCGATCCCTGGCTGAATGCTTGTCGCCGCAATTAACACATTTGCTCTCCGCTTTGCAAGGAGTTTCCTTGTTGACTTCGTGTTCTCCGCTACAGTTGAGACACACCTCTTTCTGACTGCATACCCTCGATCCATGGCCGAATTTTCTACAGCGGAAACATTGCATCGGGCTCGGGTAGTATCGCCTAATTTTAACACGCACCATACCCAGGAAGATTGTTTCCGGTAGGTGGGATCCAGAAAAGGAGAGTACCAGAAGCGGAGTGTTTGAGAGGCTACCGTTAACTTTTTTGGTGATCCTTCGAACCTCTATGACCCTTTGCCCCTTTAGCTGTTCCAGGATGGTCGATGTTTCCATGTTGATGGTGTCCAAATCGTAAAGTAGGCCTTGGACTTTGTTCAGGAATGGGTGCGGGATTATTTCGATCTTCTGTCCATCGGCTAGCTGATCGATTTTTAACAGTCGGTCATGGGTTCTCTGTGAAGAAGTTCGAAGAGCGTACTGGGTCCCTCTTGCCTCTTTAACTGCCGAGACCCATTTTGTTAGTTCCGTTCCCAAGGCGTTTTTGAGGGTTAAATGAATCAGAAATGAGTTAGTAGGGAGTTTCCCGCATACCCCATTTTCATCTCTAGCCGCGCGCAGTAGTAGTGTTTGTTGGTCGATGTCATCGCCGGAGTTCAGGTAGGACGGGATTGCATGATTGGGTGATGGCCCCCCTCCCGGGGGCCACTGGTTTGCGCTCATGAGGTCAATTGTTCAATAAATTGTGTTCTATGAACAGAAATTACCTTTAAGTTGTGTGATCCTGCGTTGGACGGTCTCCCTTATGTGGGTGGTTTCCCCTTACACTAGACTCTTGGTGCGTATACCTAAAGAGGCATTGTACCACCAGACAGGGTCGTCGAGTCTCAAACTCGTCTGAGGTTCGTCACTTCACTCTCGTACCGAAGACTGGTGCCGACACTGTTGTCCGATTTGGATCTTCCACGTTTGGGGTTCGACACTTATCACGCATATAAGTCACTCACGGTTTGCACTGATGGGGACGCAAGGTTTTTTACCGGGTTTGAATTTTCGCGCAATGGAGGCGCAATCCGTTCACCGATTTAACTTTTCAAACTCAATGGAGGCGCGAGTTGTTCACCTACTTCAAAGTCTGCGCTCCTGGTACTTGCCACTTTTATCACTGTACAATTTTTTTCACAAAAAGGCCCTAGTAGGCCTGGGTTTTTATCGGTGTCGGTGGGGGAGGACTTTGGCGGCGTAGCCGTAGCCGACTGGCGGAGGCCCGCCGAGAAGTGGGACCAGTATCACTTCTGTTTCACACTACTGAGCGGGTTACGGGACACTGCACTAACGTAAAGGTATAACCACGGTAGCGCGACGAAAGCGTCGGATGGCGGAGGCCGAGCCGATAAGGTCTAGGAGGCTGAGCTCGAGCGAAACAAGGTCCCGGTAGTGTAACCGAGTGCTGACTTTTTCGGGGAATCACAGAGCTACAGCGATAAACACTCAACCGATCACTCCGAGTGATTGATACGAACTAACTTTGTCTTGTCTTTGTCTTGTCTTTGTCTTGTCTTTGTCTTGTCTTTGTCTTGTCTTTGTCTTGTCTTTGTCTTGTCTTTGTCTTGTCTTTGTCTTGTCTTTGTCTTGTCTTTGTCTTGTCTTTGTCTTGTCTTTGTCTTGTCTTTGTCTTGTCTTTGTCTTGTCTTTGTCTTGTCTTTGTCTTGTCTTTGTCTTGTCTTTGTCTTGTCTTTGTCTTGTCTTTGTCTTGTCTTTGTCTTGTCTTTGTCTTGTCTTTGTCTTGTCTTTGTCTTGTCTTTGTCTTGTCTTTGTCTTGTCTTTGTCTTGTCTTTGTCTTGTCTTTGTCTTGTCTTTGTCTTGTCTTTGTCTTGTCTTTGTCTTGTCTTTGTCTTGTCTTTGTCTTGTCTTTGTCTTGTCTTTGTCTTGTCTTTGTCTTGTCTTTGTCTTGTCTTTGTCTTGTCTTTGTCTTGTCTTTGTCTTGTCTTTGTCTTGTCTTTGTCTTGTCTTTGTCTTGTCTTTGTCTTGTCTTTGTCTTGTCTTTGTCTTGTCTTTGTCTTGTCTTTGTCTTGTCTTTGTCTTGTCTTTGTCTTGTCTTTGTCTTGTCTTTGTCTTGTCTTTGTCTTGTCTTTGTCTTGTCTTTGTCTTGTCTTTGTCTTGTCTTTGTCTTGTCTTTGTCTTGTCTTTGTCTTGTCTTTGTCTTGTCTTTGTCTTGTCTTTGTCTTGTCTTTGTCTTGTCTTTGTCTTGTCTTTGTCTTGTCTTTGTCTTGTCTTTGTCTTGTCTTTGTCTTGTCTTTGTCTTGTCTTTGTCTTGTCTTTGTCTTGTCTTTGTTTTGTCTTTGTCTTTGTCTTGTCTTTGTCTTGTCTTTGTCTTGTCTTTGTCTTGTCTTTGTCTTGTCTTTGTCTTGTCTTTGTCTTGTCTTTGTCTTGTCTTTGTCTTGTCTTTGTCTTGTCTTTGTCTTGTCTTTGTCTTGTCTTTGTCTTGTCTTTGTCTTGTCTTTGTCTTGTCTTTGTCTTGTCTTTGTCTTGTCTTTGTCTTGTCTTTGTCTTGTCTTTGTCTTGTCTTTGTCTTGTCTTTGTCTTGTCTTTGTCTTGTCTTTGTCTTGTCTTTGTCTTGTCTTTGTCTTGTCTTTGTCTTGTCTTTGTCTTGTCTTTGTCTTGTCTTTGTCTTGTCTTTGTCTTGTCTTTGTCTTGTCTTTGTCTTGTCTTTGTCTTGTCTTTGTCTTGTCTTTGTCTTGTCTTTGTCTTGTCTTTGTCTTGTCTTTGTCTTGTCTTTGTCTTGTCTTTGTCTTGTCTTTGTCTTGTCTTTGTCTTGTCTTTGTCTTGTCTTTGTCTTGTCTTTGTCTTGTCTTTGTCTTGTCTTTGTCTTGTCTTTGTCTTGTCTTTGTCTTGTCTTTGTCTTGTCTTTGTCTTGTCTTTGTCTTGTCTTTGTCTTGTCTTTGTCTTGTCTTTGTCTTGTCTTTGTCTTGTCTTTGTCTTGTCTTTGTCTTGTCTTTGTCTTGTCTTTGTCTTGTCTTTGTCTTGTCTTTGTCTTGTCTTTGTCTTGTCTTTGTCTTGTCTTTGTCTTGTCTTTGTCTTGTCTTTGTCTTGTCTTTGTCTTGTCTTTGTCTTGTCTTTGTCTTGTCTTTGTCTTGTCTTTGTCTTGTCTTTGTCTTGTCTTTGTCTTGTCTTTGTCTTGTCTTTGTCTTGTCTTTGTCTTGTCTTTGTCTTGTCTTTGTCTTGTCTTTGTCTTTGTCTTGTCTTTGTCTTGTCTTTGTCTTGTCTTTGTCTTGTCTTTGTCTTGTCTTTGTCTTGTCTTTGTCTTGTCTTTGTCTTGTCTTTGTCTTGTCTTTGTCTTGTCTTTGTCTTGTCTTTGTCTTGTCTTTGTCTTGTCTTTGTCTTGTCTTTGTCTTGTCTTTGTCTTGTCTTTGTCTTGTCTTTGTCTTGTCTTTGTCTTGTCTTTGTCTTGTCTTTGTCTTGTCTTTGTCTTGTCTTTGTCTTGTCTTTGTCTTGTCTTTGTCTTGTCTTTGTCTTGTCTTTGTCTTGTCTTTGTCTTGTCTTTGTCTTGTCTTTGTCTTGTCTTTGTCTTGTCTTTGTCTTGTCTTTGTCTTGTCTTTGTCTTGTCTTTGTCTTGTCTTTGTCTTGTCTTTGTCTTGTCTTTGTCTTGTCTTTGTCTTGTCTTTGTCTTGTCTTTGTCTTGTCTTTGTCTTGTCTTTGTCTTGTCTTTGTCTTGTCTTTGTCTTGTCTTTGTCTTGTCTTTGTCTTGTCTTTGTCTTGTCTTTGTCTTGTCTTTGTCTTGTCTTTGTCTTGTCTTTGTCTTGTCTTTGTCTTGTCTTTGTCTTGTCTTTGTCTTGTCTTTGTCTTGTCTTTGTCTTGTCTTTGTCTTGTCTTTGTCTTGTCTTTGTCTTGTCTTTGTCTTGTCTTTGTCTTGTCTTTGTCTTGTCTTTGTCTTGTCTTTGTCTTGTCTTTGTCTTGTCTTTGTCTTGTCTTTGTCTTGTCTTTGTCTTGTCTTTGTCTTGTCTTTGTCTTGTCTTTGTCTTGTCTTTGTCTTGTCTTTGTCTTGTCTTTGTCTTGTCTTTGTCTTGTCTTTGTCTTGTCTTTGTCTTGTCTTTGTCTTGTCTTTGTCTTGTCTTTGTCTTGTCTTTGTCTTGTCTTTGTCTTGTCTTTGTCTTGTCTTTGTCTTGTCTTTGTCTTGTCTTTGTCTTGTCTTTGTCTTGTCTTTGTCTTGTCTTTGTCTTGTCTTTGTCTTGTCTTTGTCTTGTCTTTGTCTTGTCTTTGTCTTGTCTTTGTCTTGTCTTTGTCTTGTCTTTGTCTTGTCTTTGTCTTGTCTTTGTCTTGTCTTTGTCTTGTCTTTGTCTTGTCTTTGTCTTGTCTTTGTCTTGTCTTTGTCTTGTCTTTGTCTTGTCTTTGTCTTGTCTTTGTCTTGTCTTTGTCTTGTCTTTGTCTTGTCTTTGTCTTGTCTTTGTCTTGTCTTTGTCTTGTCTTTGTCTTGTCTTTGTCTTGTCTTTGTCTTGTCTTTGTCTTGTCTTTGTCTTGTCTTTGTCTTGTCTTTGTCTTGTCTTTGTCTTGTCTTTGTCTTGTCTTTGTCTTGTCTTTGTCTTGTCTTTGTCTTGTCTTTGTCTTGTCTTTGTCTTGTCTTTGTCTTGTCTTTGTCTTGTCTTTGTCTTGTCTTTGTCTTGTCTTTGTCTTGTCTTTGTCTTGTCTTTGTCTTGTCTTTGTCTTGTCTTTGTCTTGTCTTTGTCTTGTCTTTGTCTTGTCTTTGTCTTGTCTTTGTCTTGTCTTTGTCTTGTCTTTGTCTTGTCTTTGTCTTGTCTTTGTCTTGTCTTTGTCTTGTCTTTGTCTTGTCTTTGTCTTGTCTTTGTCTTGTCTTTGTCTTGTCTTTGTCTTGTCTTTGTCTTGTCTTTGTCTTGTCTTTGTCTTGTCTTTGTCTTGTCTTTGTCTTGTCTTTGTCTTGTCTTTGTCTTGTCTTTGTCTTGTCTTTGTCTTGTCTTTGTCTTGTCTTTGTCTTGTCTTTGTCTTGTCTTTGTCTTGTCTTTGTCTTGTCTTGTCTTGTCTTGTCTTTGTCTTGTCTTTGTCTTGTCTTTGTCTTGTCTTTGTCTTGTCTTTGTCTTGTCTTTGTCTTGTCTTTGTCTTGTCTTTGTCTTGTCTTTGTCTTGTCTTTGTCTTGTCTTTGTCTTGTCTTTGTCTTGTCTTTGTCTTGTCTTTGTCTTGTCTTTGTCTTGTCTTTGTCTTGTCTTTGTCTTGTCTTTGTCTTGTCTTTGTCTTGTCTTTGTCTTGTCTTTGTCTTGTCTTTGTCTTGTCTTTGTCTTGTCTTTGTCTTGTCTTTGTCTTGTCTTTGTCTTGTCTTTGTCTTGTCTTTGTCTTGTCTTTGTCTTGTCTTTGTCTTGTCTTTGTCTTGTCTTTGTCTTGTCTTTGTCTTGTCTTTGTCTTGTCTTTGTCTTGTCTTTGTCTTGTCTTTGTCTTGTCTTTGTCTTGTCTTTGTCTTGTCTTTGTCTTGTCTTTGTCTTGTCTTTGTCTTGTCTTTGTCTTGTCTTTGTCTTGTCTTTGTCTTGTCTTTGTCTTGTCTTTGTCTTGTCTTTGTCTTGTCTTTGTCTTGTCTTTGTCTTGTCTTTGTCTTGTCTTTGTCTTGTCTTTGTCTTGTCTTTGTCTTGTCTTTGTCTTGTCTTTGTCTTGTCTTTGTCTTGTCTTTGTCTTGTCTTTGTCTTGTCTTTGTCTTGTCTTTGTCTTGTCTTTGTCTTGTCTTTGTCTTGTCTTTGTCTTGTCTTTGTCTTGTCTTTGTCTTGTCTTTGTCTTGTCTTTGTCTTGTCTTTGTCTTGTCTTTGTCTTGTCTTTGTCTTGTCTTTGTCTTGTCTTTGTCTTGTCTTTGTCTTGTCTTTGTCTTGTCTTTGTCTTGTCTTTGTCTTGTCTTTGTCTTGTCTTTGTCTTGTCTTTGTCTTGTCTTTGTCTTGTCTTTGTCTTGTCTTTGTCTTGTCTTTGTCTTGTCTTTGTCTTGTCTTTGTCTTGTCTTTGTCTTGTCTTTGTCTTGTCTTTGTCTTGTCTTTGTCTTGTCTTTGTCTTGTCTTTGTCTTGTCTTTGTCTTGTCTTTGTCTTGTCTTTGTCTTGTCTTTGTCTTGTCTTTGTCTTGTCTTTGTCTTGTCTTTGTCTTGTCTTTGTCTTGTCTTTGTCTTGTCTTTGTCTTGTCTTTGTCTTGTCTTTGTCTTGTCTTTGTCTTGTCTTTGTCTTGTCTTTGTCTTGTCTTTGTCTTGTCTTTGTCTTGTCTTTGTCTTGTCTTTGTCTTGTCTTTGTCTTGTCTTTGTCTTGTCTTTGTCTTGTCTTTGTCTTGTCTTTGTCTTGTCTTTGTCTTGTCTTTGTCTTGTCTTTGTCTTGTCTTTGTCTTGTCTTTGTCTTGTCTTTGTCTTGTCTTTGTCTTGTCTTTGTCTTGTCTTTGTCTTGTCTTTGTCTTGTCTTTGTCTTGTCTTTGTCTTGTCTTTGTCTTGTCTTTGTCTTGTCTTTGTCTTGTCTTTGTCTTGTCTTTGTCTTGTCTTTGTCTTGTCTTTGTCTTGTCTTTGTCTTGTCTTTGTCTTGTCTTTGTCTTGTCTTTGTCTTGTCTTTGTCTTGTCTTTGTCTTGTCTTTGTCTTGTCTTTGTCTTGTCTTTGTCTTGTCTTTGTCTTGTCTTTGTCTTGTCTTTGTCTTGTCTTTGTCTTGTCTTTGTCTTGTCTTTGTCTTGTCTTTGTCTTGTCTTTGTCTTGTCTTTGTCTTGTCTTTGTCTTGTCTTTGTCTTGTCTTTGTCTTGTCTTTGTCTTGTCTTTGTCTTGTCTTTGTCTTGTCTTTGTCTTGTCTTTGTCTTGTCTTTGTCTTGTCTTTGTCTTGTCTTTGTCTTGTCTTTGTCTTGTCTTTGTCTTGTCTTTGTCTTGTCTTTGTCTTGTCTTTGTCTTGTCTTTGTCTTGTCTTTGTCTTGTCTTTGTCTTGTCTTTGTCTTGTCTTTGTCTTGTCTTTGTCTTGTCTTTGTCTTGTCTTTGTCTTGTCTTTGTCTTGTCTTTGTCTTGTCTTTGTCTTGTCTTTGTCTTGTCTTTGTCTTGTCTTTGTCTTGTCTTTGTCTTGTCTTTGTCTTGTCTTTGTCTTGTCTTTGTCTTGTCTTTGTCTTGTCTTTGTCTTGTCTTTGTCTTGTCTTTGTCTTGTCTTGTCTTGTCTTGTCTTTGTCTTGTCTTTGTCTTGTCTTTGTCTTGTCTTTGTCTTGTCTTTGTCTTGTCTTTGTCTTGTCTTTGTCTTGTCTTTGTCTTGTCTTTGTCTTGTCTTTGTCTTGTCTTTGTCTTGTCTTTGTCTTGTCTTTGTCTTGTCTTTGTCTTGTCTTTGTCTTGTCTTTGTCTTGTCTTTGTCTTGTCTTTGTCTTGTCTTTGTCTTGTCTTTGTCTTGTCTTTGTCTTGTCTTTGTCTTGTCTTTGTCTTGTCTTTGTCTTGTCTTTGTCTTGTCTTTGTCTTGTCTTTGTCTTGTCTTTGTCTTGTCTTTGTCTTGTCTTTGTCTTGTCTTTGTCTTGTCTTTGTCTTGTCTTTGTCTTGTCTTTGTCTTGTCTTTGTCTTGTCTTTGTCTTGTCTTTGTCTTGTCTTTGTCTTGTCTTTGTCTTGTCTTTGTCTTGTCTTTGTCTTGTCTTTGTCTTGTCTTTGTCTTGTCTTTGTCTTGTCTTTGTCTTGTCTTTGTCTTGTCTTTGTCTTGTCTTTGTCTTGTCTTTGTCTTGTCTTTGTCTTGTCTTTGTCTTGTCTTTGTCTTGTCTTTGTCTTGTCTTTGTCTTGTCTTTGTCTTGTCTTTGTCTTGTCTTTGTCTTGTCTTTGTCTTGTCTTTGTCTTGTCTTTGTCTTGTCTTTGTCTTGTCTTTGTCTTGTCTTTGTCTTGTCTTTGTCTTGTCTTTGTCTTGTCTTTGTCTTGTCTTTGTCTTGTCTTTGTCTTGTCTTTGTCTTGTCTTTGTCTTGTCTTTGTCTTGTCTTTGTCTTGTCTTTGTCTTGTCTTGTCTTTGTCTTGTCTTTGTCTTGTCTTTGTCTTGTCTTTGTCTTGTCTTTGTCTTGTCTTTGTCTTGTCTTTGTCTTGTCTTTGTCTTGTCTTTGTCTTGTCTTTGTCTTGTCTTTGTCTTGTCTTTGTCTTGTCTTTGTCTTGTCTTTGTCTTGTCTTTGTCTTGTCTTTGTCTTGTCTTTGTCTTGTCTTTGTCTTGTCTTTGTCTTGTCTTGTCTTTGTCTTGTCTTTGTCTTGTCTTTGTCTTGTCTTTGTCTTGTCTTTGTCTTGTCTTTGTCTTGTCTTTGTCTTGTCTTTGTCTTGTCTTTGTCTTGTCTTTGTCTTGTCTTTGTCTTGTCTTTGTCTTGTCTTTGTCTTGTCTTTGTCTTGTCTTTGTCTTGTCTTTGTCTTGTCTTTGTCTTGTCTTTGTCTTGTCTTTGTCTTGTCTTTGTCTTGTCTTTGTCTTGTCTTTGTCTTGTCTTTGTCTTGTCTTTGTCTTGTCTTTGTCTTGTCTTTGTCTTGTCTTTGTCTTGTCTTTGTCTTGTCTTTGTCTTGTCTTTGTCTTGTCTTTGTCTTGTCTTTGTCTTGTCTTTGTCTTGTCTTTGTCTTGTCTTTGTCTTGTCTTTGTCTTGTCTTTGTCTTGTCTTTGTCTTGTCTTTGTCTTGTCTTTGTCTTGTCTTTGTCTTGTCTTTGTCTTGTCTTTGTCTTGTCTTTGTCTTGTCTTTGTCTTGTCTTTGTCTTGTCTTTGTCTTGTCTTTGTCTTGTCTTTGTCTTGTCTTTGTCTTGTCTTTGTCTTGTCTTTGTCTTGTCTTTGTCTTGTCTTTGTCTTGTCTTTGTCTTGTCTTTGTCTTGTCTTTGTCTTGTCTTTGTCTTGTCTTTGTCTTGTCTTTGTCTTGTCTTTGTCTTGTCTTTGTCTTGTCTTTGTCTTGTCTTTGTCTTGTCTTTGTCTTGTCTTTGTCTTGTCTTTGTCTTGTCTTTGTCTTTGTCTTGTCTTTGTCTTGTCTTTGTCTTGTCTTTGTCTTGTCTTTGTCTTGTCTTTGTCTTGTCTTGTTGTCTTGTCTTTGTCTTGTCTTTGTCTTGTCTTTGTCTTGTCTTTGTCTTGTCTTTGTCTTGTCTTTGTCTTGTCTTTGTCTTGTCTTTGTCTTGTCTTTGTCTTGTCTTTGTCTTGTCTTTGTCTTGTCTTTGTCTTGTCTTTGTCTTGTCTTTGTCTTGTCTTTGTCTTGTCTTTGTCTTGTCTTTGTCTTGTCTTTGTCTTGTCTTTGTCTTGTCTTTGTCTTGTCTTTGTCTTGTCTTTGTCTTGTCTTTGTCTTGTCTTTGTCTTGTCTTTGTCTTGTCTTTGTCTTGTCTTTGTCTTGTCTTTGTCTTGTCTTTGTCTTGTCTTTGTCTTGTCTTTGTCTTGTCTTTGTCTTGTCTTTGTCTTGTCTTTGTCTTGTCTTTGTCTTGTCTTTGTCTTGTCTTTGTCTTGTCTTTGTCTTGTCTTTGTCTTGTCTTTGTCTTGTCTTTGTCTTGTCTTTGTCTTGTCTTTGTCTTGTCTTTGTCTTGTCTTTGTCTTGTCTTTGTCTTGTCTTTGTCTTGTCTTTGTCTTGTCTTTGTCTTGTCTTTGTCTTGTCTTTGTCTTGTCTTTGTCTTGTCTTTGTCTTGTCTTTGTCTTGTCTTTGTCTTGTCTTTGTCTTGTCTTTGTCTTGTCTTTGTCTTGTCTTTGTCTTGTCTTTGTCTTGTCTTTGTCTTGTCTTTGTCTTGTCTTTGTCTTGTCTTTGTCTTGTCTTTGTCTTGTCTTTGTCTTGTCTTTGTCTTGTCTTTGTCTTGTCTTTGTCTTGTCTTTGTCTTGTCTTTGTCTTGTCTTTGTCTTGTCTTTGTCTTGTCTTTGTCTTGTCTTTGTCTTGTCTTTGTCTTGTCTTTGTCTTGTCTTTGTCTTGTCTTTGTCTTGTCTTTGTCTTGTCTTTGTCTTGTCTTTGTCTTGTCTTTGTCTTGTCTTTGTCTTGTCTTTGTCTTGTCTTTGTCTTGTCTTTGTCTTGTCTTTGTCTTGTCTTTGTCTTGTCTTTGTCTTGTCTTTGTCTTGTCTTTGTCTTGTCTTTGTCTTGTCTTTGTCTTGTCTTTGTCTTGTCTTTGTCTTGTCTTTGTCTTGTCTTTGTCTTGTCTTTGTCTTGTCTTTGTCTTGTCTTTGTCTTGTCTTTGTCTTGTCTTTGTCTTGTCTTTGTCTTGTCTTTGTCTTGTCTTTGTCTTGTCTTTGTCTTGTCTTTGTCTTGTCTTGTCTTTGTCTTGTCTTTGTCTTGTCTTTGTCTTGTCTTTGTCTTGTCTTTGTCTTGTCTTTGTCTTGTCTTTGTCTTGTCTTTGTCTTGTCTTTGTCTTGTCTTTGTCTTGTCTTTGTCTTGTCTTTGTCTTGTCTTTGTCTTGTCTTTGTCTTGTCTTTGTCTTGTCTTTGTCTTGTCTTTGTCTTGTCTTTGTCTTGTCTTTGTCTTGTCTTTGTCTTGTCTTTGTCTTGTCTTTGTCTTGTCTTTGTCTTGTCTTTGTCTTGTCTTTGTCTTGTCTTTGTCTTGTCTTTGTCTTGTCTTTGTCTTGTCTTTGTCTTGTCTTTGTCTTGTCTTTGTCTTGTCTTTGTCTTGTCTTTGTCTTGTCTTTGTCTTGTCTTTGTCTTGTCTTTGTCTTGTCTTTGTCTTGTCTTTGTCTTGTCTTTGTCTTGTCTTTGTCTTGTCTTTGTCTTGTCTTTGTCTTGTCTTTGTCTTGTCTTTGTCTTGTCTTTGTCTTGTCTTTGTCTTGTCTTTGTCTTGTCTTTGTCTTGTCTTTGTCTTGTCTTTGTCTTGTCTTTGTCTTGTCTTTGTCTTGTCTTTGTCTTGTCTTTGTCTTGTCTTTGTCTTGTCTTTGTCTTGTCTT
Source organism: Topomyia yanbarensis (assembly GCF_030247195.1). Lineage (NCBI taxonomy): Eukaryota > Metazoa > Arthropoda > Insecta > Diptera > Culicidae > Topomyia > Topomyia yanbarensis. The sequence continues at coordinate 160,196 of NW_026683758.1, read as the reverse complement.
TGTCTTGTCTTTGTCTTGTCTTTGTCTTGTCTTTGTCTTGTCTTTGTCTTGTCTTTGTCTTGTCTTTGTCTTGTCTTTGTCTTGTCTTTGTCTTGTCTTTGTCTTGTCTTTGTCTTGTCTTTGTCTTGTCTTTGTCTTGTCTTTGTCTTGTCTTTGTCTTGTCTTTGTCTTGTCTTTGTCTTGTCTTTGTCTTGTCTTTGTCTTGTCTTTGTCTTGTCTTTGTCTTGTCTTTGTCTTGTCTTTGTCTTGTCTTTGTCTTGTCTTTGTCTTGTCTTTGTCTTGTCTTTGTCTTGTCTTTGTCTTGTCTTTGTCTTGTCTTTGTCTTGTCTTTGTCTTGTCTTTGTCTTGTCTTTGTCTTGTCTTTGTCTTGTCTTTGTCTTGTCTTTGTCTTGTCTTTGTCTTGTCTTTGTCTTGTCTTTGTCTTGTCTTTGTCTTGTCTTTGTCTTGTCTTTGTCTTGTCTTTGTCTTGTCTTTGTCTTGTCTTTGTCTTGTCTTTGTCTTGTCTTTGTCTTGTCTTTGTCTTGTCTTTGTCTTGTCTTTGTCTTGTCTTTGTCTTGTCTTTGTCTTGTCTTTGTCTTGTCTTTGTCTTGTCTTTGTCTTGTCTTTGTCTTGTCTTTGTCTTGTCTTTGTCTTGTCTTTGTCTTGTCTTTGTCTTGTCTTTGTCTTGTCTTTGTCTTGTCTTTGTCTTGTCTTTGTCTTGTCTTTGTCTTGTCTTTGTCTTGTCTTTGTCTTGTCTTTGTCTTGTCTTTGTCTTGTCTTTGTCTTGTCTTTGTCTTGTCTGTCTGTCTTGTCTTTGTCTTGTCTTTGTCTTGTCTTTGTCTTGTCTTTGTCTTGTCTTTGTCTTGTCTTTGTCTTGTCTTTGTCTTGTCTTTGTCTTGTCTTTGTCTTGTCTTTGTCTTGTCTTTGTCTTGTCTTTGTCTTGTCTTTGTCTTGTCTTTGTCTTGTCTTTGTCTTGTCTTTGTCTTGTCTTTGTCTTGTCTTTGTCTTGTCTTTGTCTTGTCTTTGTCTTGTCTTTGTCTTGTCTTTGTCTTGTCTTTGTCTTGTCTTTGTCTTGTCTTTGTCTTGTCTTTGTCTTGTCTTTGTCTTGTCTTTGTCTTGTCTTTGTCTTGTCTTTGTCTTGTCTTTGTCTTGTCTTTGTCTTGTCTTTGTCTTGTCTTTGTCTTGTCTTTGTCTTGTCTTTGTCTTGTCTTTGTCTTGTCTTTGTCTTGTCTTTGTCTTGTCTTTGTCTTGTCTTTGTCTTGTCTTTGTCTTGTCTTTGTCTTGTCTTTGTCTTGTCTTTGTCTTGTCTTTGTCTTGTCTTTGTCTTGTCTTTGTCTTGTCTTTGTCTTGTCTTTGTCTTGTCTTTGTCTTGTCTTTGTCTTGTCTTTGTCTTGTCTTTGTCTTGTCTTTGTCTTGTCTTTGTCTTGTCTTTGTCTTGTCTTTGTCTTGTCTTTGTCTTGTCTTTGTCTTGTCTTTGTCTTGTCTTTGTCTTGTCTTTGTCTTGTCTTTGTCTTGTCTTTGTCTTGTCTTTGTCTTGTCTTTGTCTTGTCTTTGTCTTGTCTTTGTCTTGTCTTTGTCTTGTCTTTGTCTTGTCTTTGTCTTGTCTTTGTCTTGTCTTTGTCTTGTCTTTGTCTTGTCTTTGTCTTGTCTTTGTCTTGTCTTTGTCTTGTCTTTGTCTTGTCTTTGTCTTGTCTTTGTCTTGTCTTTGTCTTGTCTTTGTCTTGTCTTTGTCTTGTCTTTGTCTTGTCTTTGTCTTGTCTTTGTCTTGTCTTTGTCTTGTCTTTGTCTTGTCTTTGTCTTGTCTTTGTCTTGTCTTTGTCTTGTCTTTGTCTTGTCTTTGTCTTGTCTTTGTCTTGTCTTTGTCTTGTCTTTGTCTTGTCTTTGTCTTGTCTTTGTCTTGTCTTTGTCTTGTCTTTGTCTTGTCTTTGTCTTGTCTTTGTCTTGTCTTTGTCTTGTCTTTGTCTTGTCTTTGTCTTGTCTTTGTCTTGTCTTTGTCTTGTCTTTGTCTTGTCTTTGTCTTGTCTTTGTCTTGTCTTTGTCTTGTCTTTGTCTTGTCTTTGTCTTGTCTTTGTCTTGTCTTTGTCTTGTCTTTGTCTTGTCTTTGTCTTGTCTTTGTCTTGTCTTTGTCTTGTCTTTGTCTTGTCTTTGTCTTGTCTTTGTCTTGTCTTTGTCTTGTCTTTGTCTTGTCTTTGTCTTGTCTTTGTCTTGTCTTTGTCTTGTCTTTGTCTTGTCTTTGTCTTGTCTTTGTCTTGTCTTTGTCTTGTCTTTGTCTTGTCTTTGTCTTGTCTTTGTCTTGTCTTTGTCTTGTCTTTGTCTTGTCTTTGTCTTGTCTTTGTCTTGTCTTTGTCTTGTCTTTGTCTTGTCTTTGTCTTGTCTTTGTCTTGTCTTTGTCTTGTCTTTGTCTTGTCTTTGTCTTGTCTTTGTCTTGTCTTTGTCTTGTCTTTGTCTTGTCTTTGTCTTGTCTTTGTCTTGTCTTTGTCTTGTCTTTGTCTTGTCTTTGTCTTGTCTTTGTCTTGTCTTTGTCTTGTCTTTGTCTTGTCTTTGTCTTGTCTTTGTCTTGTCTTTGTCTTGTCTTTGTCTTGTCTTTGTCTTGTCTTTGTCTTGTCTTTGTCTTGTCTTTGTCTTGTCTTTGTCTTGTCTTTGTCTTGTCTTTGTCTTGTCTTTGTCTTGTCTTTGTCTTGTCTTTGTCTTGTCTTTGTCTTGTCTTTGTCTTGTCTTTGTCTTGTCTTTGTCTTGTCTTTGTCTTGTCTTTGTCTTGTCTTTGTCTTGTCTTTGTCTTGTCTTTGTCTTGTCTTTGTCTTGTCTTTGTCTTGTCTTTGTCTTGTCTTTGTCTTGTCTTTGTCTTGTCTTTGTCTTGTCTTTGTCTTGTCTTTGTCTTGTCTTTGTCTTGTCTTTGTCTTGTCTTTGTCTTGTCTTTGTCTTGTCTTTGTCTTGTCTTTGTCTTGTCTTTGTCTTGTCTTTGTCTTGTCTTTGTCTTGTCTTTGTCTTGTCTTTGTCTTGTCTTTGTCTTGTCTTTGTCTTGTCTTTGTCTTGTCTTTGTCTTGTCTTTGTCTTGTCTTTGTCTTGTCTTTGTCTTGTCTTTGTCTTGTCTTTGTCTTGTCTTTGTCTTGTCTTTGTCTTGTCTTTGTCTTGTCTTTGTCTTGTCTTTGTCTTGTCTTTGTCTTGTCTTTGTCTTGTCTTTGTCTTGTCTTTGTCTTGTCTTTGTCTTGTCTTTGTCTTGTCTTTGTCTTGTCTTTGTCTTGTCTTTGTCTTGTCTTTGTCTTGTCTTTGTCTTGTCTTTGTCTTGTCTTTGTCTTGTCTTTGTCTTGTCTTTGTCTTGTCTTTGTCTTGTCTTTGTCTTGTCTTTGTCTTGTCTTTGTCTTGTCTTTGTCTTGTCTTTGTCTTGTCTTTGTCTTGTCTTTGTCTTGTCTTTGTCTTGTCTTTGTCTTGTCTTTGTCTTGTCTTTGTCTTGTCTTTGTCTTGTCTTTGTCTTGTCTTTGTCTTGTCTTTGTCTTGTCTTTGTCTTGTCTTTGTCTTGTCTTTGTCTTGTCTTTGTCTTGTCTTTGTCTTGTCTTTGTCTTGTCTTTGTCTTGTCTTTGTCTTGTCTTTGTCTTGTCTTTGTCTTGTCTTTGTCTTGTCTTTGTCTTGTCTTTGTCTTGTCTTTGTCTTGTCTTTGTCTTGTCTTTGTCTTGTCTTTGTCTTGTCTTTGTCTTGTCTTTGTCTTGTCTTTGTCTTGTCTTTGTCTTGTCTTTGTCTTGTCTTTGTCTTGTCTTTGTCTTGTCTTTGTCTTGTCTTTGTCTTGTCTTTGTCTTGTCTTTGTCTTGTCTTTGTCTTGTCTTTGTCTTGTCTTTGTCTTGTCTTTGTCTTGTCTTTGTCTTGTCTTTGTCTTGTCTTTGTCTTGTCTTTGTCTTGTCTTTGTCTTGTCTTTGTCTTGTCTTTGTCTTGTCTTTGTCTTGTCTTTGTCTTGTCTTTGTCTTGTCTTTGTCTTGTCTTTGTCTTGTCTTTGTCTTGTCTTTGTCTTGTCTTTGTCTTGTCTTTGTCTTGTCTTTGTCTTGTCTTTGTCTTGTCTTTGTCTTGTCTTTGTCTTGTCTTTGTCTTGTCTTTGTCTTGTCTTTGTCTTGTCTTTGTCTTGTCTTTGTCTTGTCTTTGTCTTGTCTTTGTCTTGTCTTTGTCTTGTCTTTGTCTTGTCTTTGTCTTGTCTTTGTCTTGTCTTTGTCTTGTCTTTGTCTTGTCTTTGTCTTGTCTTTGTCTTGTCTTTGTCTTGTCTTTGTCTTGTCTTTGTCTTGTCTTTGTCTTGTCTTCTTGTCTTGTCTTCTTGTCTTGTCTTTGTCTTGTCTTTGTCTTGTCTTTGTCTTGTCTTTGTCTTGTCTTTGTCTTGTCTTTGTCTTGTCTTTGTCTTGTCTTTGTCTTGTCTTTGTCTTGTCTTTGTCTTGTCTTTGTCTTGTCTTTGTCTTGTCTTTGTCTTGTCTTTGTCTTGTCTTTGTCTTGTCTTTGTCTTGTCTTTGTCTTGTCTTTGTCTTGTCTTTGTCTTGTCTTTGTCTTGTCTTTGTCTTGTCTTTGTCTTGTCTTTGTCTTGTCTTTGTCTTGTCTTTGTCTTGTCTTTCTTGTCTTTGTCTTGTCTTTGTCTTGTCTTTGTCTTGTCTTTGTCTTGTCTTTGTCTTGTCTTTGTCTTGTCTTTGTCTTGTCTTTGTCTTGTCTTTGTCTTGTCTTTGTCTTGTCTTTGTCTTGTCTTTGTCTTGTCTTTGTCTTGTCTTTGTCTTGTCTTTGTCTTGTCTTTGTCTTGTCTTTGTCTTGTCTTTGTCTTGTCTTTGTCTTGTCTTTGTCTTGTCTTTGTCTTGTCTTTGTCTTGTCTTTGTCTTGTCTTTGTCTTGTCTTTGTCTTGTCTTTGTCTTGTCTTTGTCTTGTCTTTGTCTTGTCTTTGTCTTGTCTTTGTCTTGTCTTTGTCTTGTCTTTGTCTTGTCTTTGTCTTGTCTTTGTCTTGTCTTTGTCTTGTCTTTGTCTTGTCTTTGTCTTGTCTTTGTCTTGTCTTTGTCTTGTCTTTGTCTTGTCTTTGTCTTGTCTTTGTCTTGTCTTTGTCTTGTCTTTGTCTTGTCTTTGTCTTGTCTTTGTCTTGTCTTTGTCTTGTCTTTGTCTTGTCTTTGTCTTGTCTTTGTCTTGTCTTTGTCTTGTCTTTGTCTTGTCTTTGTCTTGTCTTTGTCTTGTCTTTGTCTTGTCTTTGTCTTGTCTTTGTCTTGTCTTTGTCTTGTCTTTGTCTTGTCTTTGTCTTGTCTTTGTCTTGTCTTTGTCTTGTCTTTGTCTTGTCTTTGTCTTGTCTTTGTCTTGTCTTTGTCTTGTCTTTGTCTTGTCTTTGTCTTGTCTTTGTCTTGTCTTTGTCTTGTCTTTGTCTTGTCTTTGTCTTGTCTTTGTCTTGTCTTTGTCTTGTCTTTGTCTTGTCTTTGTCTTGTCTTTGTCTTGTCTTTGTCTTGTCTTTGTCTTGTCTTTGTCTTGTCTTTGTCTTGTCTTTGTCTTGTCTTTGTCTTGTCTTTGTCTTGTCTTTGTCTTGTCTTTGTCTTGTCTTTGTCTTGTCTTTGTCTTGTCTTTGTCTTGTCTTTGTCTTGTCTTTGTCTTGTCTTTGTCTTGTCTTTGTCTTGTCTTTGTCTTGTCTTTGTCTTGTCTTTGTCTTGTCTTTGTCTTGTCTTTGTCTTGTCTTTGTCTTGTCTTTGTCTTGTCTTTGTCTTGTCTTTGTCTTGTCTTTGTCTTGTCTTTGTCTTGTCTTTGTCTTGTCTTTGTCTTGTCTTTGTCTTGTCTTTGTCTTGTCTTTGTCTTGTCTTTGTCTTGTCTTTGTCTTGTCTTTGTCTTGTCTTTGTCTTGTCTTTGTCTTGTCTTTGTCTTGTCTTTGTCTTGTCTTTGTCTTGTCTTTGTCTTGTCTTTGTCTTGTCTTTGTCTTGTCTTTGTCTTGTCTTTGTCTTGTCTTTGTCTTGTCTTTGTCTTGTCTTTGTCTTGTCTTTGTCTTGTCTTTGTCTTGTCTTTGTCTTGTCTTTGTCTTGTCTTTGTCTTGTCTTTGTCTTGTCTTTGTCTTGTCTTTGTCTTGTCTTTGTCTTGTCTTTGTCTTGTCTTTGTCTTGTCTTTGTCTTGTCTTTGTCTTGTCTTTGTCTTGTCTTTGTCTTGTCTTTGTCTTGTCTTTGTCTTGTCTTTGTCTTGTCTTTGTCTTGTCTTTGTCTTGTCTTTGTCTTGTCTTTGTCTTGTCTTTGTCTTGTCTTTGTCTTGTCTTTGTCTTGTCTTTGTCTTGTCTTTGTCTTGTCTTTGTCTTGTCTTTGTCTTGTCTTTGTCTTGTCTTTGTCTTGTCTTTGTCTTGTCTTTGTCTTGTCTTTGTCTTGTCTTTGTCTTGTCTTTGTCTTGTCTTTGTCTTGTCTTTGTCTTGTCTTTGTCTTGTCTTTGTCTTGTCTTTGTCTTGTCTTTGTCTTGTCTTTGTCTTGTCTTTGTCTTGTCTTTGTCTTGTCTTTGTCTTGTCTTTGTCTTGTCTTTGTCTTGTCTTTGTCTTGTCTTTGTCTTGTCTTTGTCTTGTCTTTGTCTTGTCTTTGTCTTGTCTTTGTCTTGTCTTTGTCTTGTCTTTGTCTTGTCTTTGTCTTGTCTTTGTCTTGTCTTTGTCTTGTCTTTGTCTTGTCTTTGTCTTGTCTTTGTCTTGTCTTTGTCTTGTCTTTGTCTTGTCTTTGTCTTGTCTTTGTCTTGTCTTTGTCTTGTCTTTGTCTTGTCTTTGTCTTGTCTTTGTCTTGTCTTTGTCTTGTCTTTGTCTTGTCTTTGTCTTGTCTTTGTCTTGTCTTTGTCTTGTCTTTGTCTTGTCTTTGTCTTGTCTTTGTCTTGTCTTTGTCTTGTCTTTGTCTTGTCTTTGTCTTGTCTTTGTCTTGTCTTTGTCTTGTCTTTGTCTTGTCTTTGTCTTGTCTTTGTCTTGTCTTTGTCTTGTCTTTGTCTTGTCTTTGTCTTGTCTTTGTCTTGTCTTTGTCTTGTCTTTGTCTTGTCTTTGTCTTGTCTTTGTCTTGTCTTTGTCTTGTCTTTGTCTTGTCTTTGTCTTGTCTTTGTCTTGTCTTTGTCTTGTCTTTGTCTTGTCTTTGTCTTGTCTTTGTCTTGTCTTTGTCTTGTCTTTGTCTTGTCTTTGTCTTGTCTTTGTCTTGTCTTTGTCTTGTCTTTGTCTTGTCTTTGTCTTGTCTTTGTCTTGTCTTTGTCTTGTCTTTGTCTTGTCTTTGTCTTGTCTTTGTCTTGTCTTTGTCTTGTCTTTGTCTTGTCTTTGTCTTGTCTTTGTCTTGTCTTTGTCTTGTCTTTGTCTTGTCTTTGTCTTGTCTTTGTCTTGTCTTTATCTTGTCTTTGTCTTGTCTTTGTCTTGTCTTTGTCTTGTCTTTGTCTTGTCTTTGTCTTGTCTTTGTCTTGTCTTTGTCTTGTCTTTGTCTTGTCTTTGTCTTGTCTTTGTCTTGTCTTTGTCTTGTCTTTGTCTTGTCTTTGTCTTGTCTTTGTCTTGTCTTTGTCTTGTCTTTGTCTTGTCTTTGTCTTGTCTTTGTCTTGTCTTTGTCTTGTCTTTGTCTTGTCTTTGTCTTGTCTTTGTCTTGTCTTTGTCTTGTCTTTGTCTTGTCTTTGTCTTGTCTTTGTCTTGTCTTTGTCTTGTCTTTGTCTTGTCTTTGTCTTGTCTTTGTCTTGTCATGAAAATTTCTTTAAAACACATGCACATGGTGATATATTTCTCTTCATGTAGTACAGGGTAACAGAATCATTCTGCAAGGTTTCGTAAACAAAAATATTTCTTTCTATAAAAATCAATTTGATCGTCCTCCCAATTTTTTTCCAACCCACCAATTTCCACTACTGTTCACTTAAATTACTTGAAAACACATGGCGATAAAATTTTCTTCTTCTCATGGATGCAGGATAGGGAAAAGGAAACAGAATCATTCTGCAAAGATTCTTTCTATAAAAATCAATTTGATCGTGCTCCCATTTTTTCCAACCCACCCATTTCCACTACTGATCATGGAAATTTCTTGAAAACACAAGGCAGTAAAATTTTCTTCTTCTGATGGATACAGGATAGGCAAACAAAATCATCCTGCAAGGTTTCCTAAGCAACAACAATTGTTTCAATAGAAATCAATTTTATTGTCCTCTCAATTTTTCCAACCCACCAATTTCCACTACTGATCATGGAAATTTCTTGAAAACACATGGCAATAAAATTTTCTTCTTCTGATGGATACAGGATAGGCAAACAAAATCATCCTGCAAGGTTTCGTAAACAAAAATATTTCTTTCTATAAAAATCAATTTGATCGTGCTCCCATTTTTTCCAACCCACCCATTTCCACTACTGATCATGGAAATTTCTTGAAAACACAAGGAAATAAATTTTTCTTCTTCTGATGGATACAGGATAGGCAAACAAAATCATCCTGCAAGGTTTCGTAAACAAAAATATTTCTTTCTATAAAAATCAATTTGATCGAGCTCCCATTTTTTTCCAACCCACCAATTTCCACTGGTGATCATGGAAATTACTTGAAAACACATGACGATACATTTTAAAATTTTTGTTTGATGCAGGATAGTGAAACAGAATCATTCTGTAAGGTTTTCTAAGGTAAAAAAATTCTTACAATAAAAATCAATTTGATAGTCAAATTGATTTTTATTGTAATTTTTTCCCACCTTCCTATTTTGGGATATTGAAATAAAAAAGTGTGTGCTCACTAGCGCCGCCTTGAGGGTGATATCCAATTTAATCATTACATCATTAGATAGTCCTTGCCCAGGTAACAATTTAGGCTTTATGGTGGTTTTATAGCCACTCATACAAACTAGATTGGACTTGTAGCGTGCTATAAAACTTCAATTGTGACTTAGATTACATTACAGTAAACGTCATTTTCCTAAATTAATAAACTTTACCTAACATGAATTGGAAGGTTTAGTCTCCCTAGCGCCGCCTGATGGGCGAATTCTGTAATTATCTATTCGCCGTCGGGTAGCACTCGACTCGCTGATGAATATTGCCGAAGACATCACACTCCTAAATAATGTTCTCGAGATTCAGAAATTGAAAAATAATACATGCTCACTAGTGCTGCCTGGTCTATCTATTTCAATTAGTTTTGTCCATAATCGCGTACCTCTTAACCTTTTCTAATTTTTTTTCCGAGAACACCATCTCCTCTAAGTTATTAGACGTTTGTGACATACTAAATTCCACATTGTGCTGAAAGCTGGTACGCTCACGTTAAACTTATTCAATGATAGTTGCGTTTACAAGAGGTTAGATTTAGTTACTCTATTGTGTAGCACCCCTGGTGATGCAGTTATCAATTAATTGGATATCCAATTGCTCTAAATTGTAGGTCTAAGCAAACACAAAACAACTTTACCAAATAAAGTATGGTGCTAAATGTTAACTCAGATGAAATATTCGAGCCCCAATTAGTCGCAATCCCATAAGCTAAGTGATTCCTATTAGGTGGGTACCGCACAATACGAATTCACGTAGTAGGAATCAGCGTAGTAGGAGACCCGACTGTATCAAAATTCAGTATGTAGACAACCTTGGAGAACTTTTTTATCATTTGTGGAATTATAAAAAATCCATATTGGAAGTTGTAAAACAAAACGATGAAAAATTAATTGCGCAATTCAGAAAAAATATTATTCCACGAAGAGCTTAAAATTAACCAAGTAAGTACATATTTTACTGTCAGCAGTGCTACCGCCAGTTGCTGGACGTAGTCCTGGTAGCACAATCTTCCTGACCGATATAACTACTAAAGCATTTTCTGTTGATTTGAAAGTGATCGATGTGGATTTCAGATCCTTTGTCAGGTGATCTGCAGGAAGCCATGTGGGTATTTTTAAAACTACGTGACAGATTTGTGTATTCCAACGTTGGAATATTCAAACAAATCCATTCAGTCAATCCTTTAGACGTAATCAGCGAGAATGGTTTTATGGTAGTTCAAACTACGCATATCATTTACAATACACGATCTTTTCTATAAATCGTTATAAGTCAATGGAAGTGTACTAAGTAAATTGATTAGAGAGAGCCAAATAAAAGTTTTTCAAAAATTCAACGGAAAAAATGAAATTGATCTAATTATTATTTCCTTATTTCAATGAACTTTAACATTCAATAAAGCGATAAAATATTATCAAGTGATTCCCTTTCAATCGTCCTGGTCGGGACTATTCATTGATTCATAAATGAAATACGATACAGCCGTTATAAAATATACTTCCTGAAAAACTCAAATTTTCATGGCGTAATAACGCTATGGAAACAAAAAAAAGTTGTTGCTTTCAGCGTAATTTTCGTGATACCTACTCTCGAATCTCAATAAAACAAAAGAAAAAGATATATTATCAAAACAAATATATTATTTTGGTTCACAATCTCGCAAAATGCGTCATTTTTTTTTTAAATGCAAGTATCAGTATGATAATTATTCCATGAGAATCTGAGGAAACTTTGCTAAGATTTCTTGCATTTCTGAAAACACGAAACAACATCTGTGTTCAAAAATGTTTCAAAGCAGTCAAATCCAGTATGAAAATTAATTATAGGGATCCCAAAAATTCGTTCGTTGGTATTTGTGGAATGTCGAAAATATTTGCTTCAACTGTTATAAATTTCATCAGGTTTTCATCAATGCTGTGTGGAAATCGGTTTCTGAAAAATAAAACCAATCTTACAAAAAATTGTGACATGTGATAATTGATGGAACTTCCAAATAATTTTCAATTTGGCAAGCCTCCATTATTGTTTGGAATAAAGCCAAAGATGTTTTTAAATATGTGTTATCAATTCAACACAAAACCGTTGGCTTCAAACGATCATCAGTTTCAAAATCATCAAATATCAACATGCAAATTCGACATAGAAAATGTTTTTTCCATTATTTGGCGTATACAGATAAAATAGCATCGCGGTTTGTTTCAGTCTCGTAAAATAAAATATCATAGATCTCCCAAGAGAATCGAAAATAATCAAGTTTCAATAAAGAAATTTATTTCAAATCATTTCCAGCTATTTCTACATTCAGAATTACTCAAAAACAGTTGTGCTAAAAGCTTTCGATATTTCGAGCTTTCGTAGCACGCCATCTGCATCAACCCAAGGATAACTTTTAGTACACTTGTTTTTCTTTTCGTATCTTTCCACGCTGTTTCGCGTGCGACGATACACTGCGTATCGCGAGGAAAATTGAAAAACGCTGTTATGAAGTTTTCCAAAACGATTTTTTCTTTGTACCATCAGATTCCTTGGTTTCTAACGAATCCGTACATATGCAACACTTGGGTAGTTTTGTAGGAAATATCGAAGAAACAGCAGGTTAAAAATATTGCTCCACTTTTGCGCACCTATACATACAAATTTTACTTTAGTTGTGTCTGTGCGGGTGGAAAAACTGCTTCTAGTAAAATGGAAATTTTTCAATGAAAAGCGGAAAATATGGAAAATCGGAGAAAATCACGTCCTAGAAAAATTGTTTATTGGAAAAATCAAAATTTTAAACACATGATTGCAAAAACTGTGTGCTTTTTCAACCGGAAAAAGCACACAGTTTTCCGAGTTGGAAAATTTTGAATTTTACATTTCGGCCAATTCATAGTAAAAACAATTATCTAGGTCGTGATTTTTTTCTTTTTTCCATATTTTGTCATTTTCTTTGAAAATAAAATAAAAAACCGCAAAAAAACACGAAAAATGGCGGATTGCCCGACGGGGGCCTTAAATACGAAAAAATTTTCCAGGGTTGATGCTGGCCGAAAACTATGGGCGCTGCACCGGGACTCACGGAATTATCGATAGTTGACAATGTATTTCAATAATCTTTGATTCGCCATCAGTGATCTAGGCATGCGAATTAAAGTAATTTGAAGTTAATTTCAAATGATTTTTAAGCAATGAAGTATTACGATTGTACCGGTTTATATGAGCAATTCCTATGTTACCGCAATAACCAATCTGTAACTCCTGAACCAAAAAACCGAACCAAATGAAATTCAATAGCAGTCAATGGAGGTATTATATCTTTCATTTGAGCTCAAGTTTGAAAAAATCGGTTGATAGTTTGCTAGAAAATATGTGTAAAATTAGCTTATGAACTTGGTGAGTTCCCCGGGGGCGTCAAGAACCGTCATAGATGGTCAATGTGGTCAAAGCTACTTTTATTGGTCATTTGTGATCTAGACCCGCAAATCCATGTAATGTTGAACGTATTTGAATACGCATAACATCATTCGGACATCATAGGGTTACCACCCAAGTAACAATTAAAACACGTGAAAAAAATTAAAATTGGCGAGAGATGTTTTGTAGAAGGCTAACATTCGGTTTTTATGTTTAACAAGTTCGAATTGTTTCAGTCAAATAAGATGCAGCAGGTATTTGTCCTACTGCGGTATTTTTGAAGAAATCTGAAACAAACCAGTATCATGTTCCACAGTGATACCACAATCTTTAAAAAATAAGTTGTACTGACACCAACACATTTTCATATTTATTTTCATTTTTATTTTCATTTTATTTCATTTATTTTCATATTTTCATTTTTATTTTCATATTTGCATATGATGTATAAGTTTTTTATGAATTATTTTTACTGCTTGTAGAATATACGGATCAGGTGATTTTGCTAAATGCTACTACACAAGAACATATTGAACACTACAAGAACATCTCACGTTTCAGCCAAGTAATCTAATTACGATGTTCTACATCGATACCAGAAAAATCTTTATTCTGCTTAGGAACATATTGAACACCATCAGAACAACCGCATGTTCTACATAAGAAATCAAAAACTTGTGCATAAAAACTGCAGCGCTCGATTCGAAACTTTGCTTCGTTTAACTGCGAGTATTTTTCGTTTTTCACCCTAGTTTTATTATTGTATTGCTTTACAAGTGTGAAGCAAAACTTTTAATAACATTTGATGGACTGGTAAGCAATTGTAGGGTAAGTAATAAACAAAATAATATAGTGCATCGCTCTTACAAGTCTCTACGACGGTCTACAGCGATTAGGCATTAGGCATTTCACGAGACGGATGTTTGACATTTTACATAGAGGTTTGACAACCCATTTGTTTTGCTTTACTGTTTTCTCCGTGTTTTGTGTTAGATTACGCAAACAGAAAAAAATGTCTTACGAATGTAGTTTGTTGATTGTATTCGCTTGATCTTGGGCCGAAACGACATATTTGTCAGACGCCAAGCTGGAACAAATCCCACTGACAAACGTCAGAGCAGCTAAACACAAATATCAGTTAATCAGAAACGCTTCATGGAATACCTAAAATGAACATATTGATCAACATAAGAACCACTCATGTTCCACATACGTAATCTAAAACTTGTGTATGAAAACCACATCGCTCGATTCGATATTTCGCTCCTCTCAATTGCACATATTCTTTCGTTTTCAATCGAGTTTTATTATAAAAATGTATCACAAGGACTTAGCAAAACCATTGTTATCAATTGATTTACTGATAATTATCTGAATAATATGCAATAAACAAAATAATATACAAAGTTCCTATGATGTTCTACAGTGATACATAGACAACAAGAAACATTTGCACAAATGCCTCCCCGGCCATGTCTAAAATTTTAAGAAGAAGCTATCAAAGCATTTATGATTATTTTCAATTCAGAAGTACATTGTATTTTTACATAAATTTTTGCTGTGTGGTCTAAGAATAGTAAACTAATCACGTTTTTTACATTTTTGTGCATTCACGGATGCGTTGTTAAATTAGAATTATTGGATTAAATTTTACACTTATATAAAAAACAGCTTTTTCGAGAGGCGCGATAAAATATTGGAAGTAAATTAACATGTTTCACAGTTAATATACAATTCGTTTAGTGTTTTCCCTTTACTGATTACATGCTGATTGCATAATATGAACTATATATTTTTTTGAGTTTATATATTTAATATGTATTCGTTGTGGGATCAAACTTTTTTTGATTCGACAATTATTTGTTTGGAAATAAACATAGCTAGAACATGTTTCTATGAAATCTTGTACAATTTGTTTTGACAGTAAACTTTCTTCCACTGCCATATGAACATGTTATATTCAGCAACTTTTGGATTGTAAATAATACTGCTTGTCAAACATCCTGAACAAGTGTTTAATCGAGTACAATATTACTGCATGAGAACATATTGTAAAGAAAACTTGGTCTATATCGCACCTCAACGTGCGCTTTTTGGGTCGTACAGTAGGTAGTGATTTAGGTATTCACAACAAAATTCTTTGTTTCACATCCTTTTAAGAATACTGCATATTATTTAGTGTCCGTGATTGAATTCGTTCGGGTGATGTTAATTGTTGTGGTCTAATTAAATCAATTTTCGATCGGGAAAAAGATCAATTACCGCCGCAAAGTTGACACCAGCGGCTGCGCGGAAAAGTTTTCTGTAAGGTGATACGGTTTGATTAACGTTTAAAGTGCAATCTGCTTAACTAAAGCGATAAAACGCTTTGCTATTGCCACCGGTCAGACACAACAAAAGCGAACCAGTGATCAGTGGCTTATTATTGCTTCGTTGGCCCGTCGCGGGGCGAAGCAAAGAAGAGCGTGAAACACCGATAGTCAGATATGACTACTGTGCTGTGCAGTGCGTGTGCCTTAAAAATTTCGTCAGCAAGTGATCGTGTGTATTGCAAAACATTCGAAAAGCTGATGCAACTACAACATGTAAACTTGGGTTGGATGCACTGCAAGATCTCTGAATGTGTAAACGTGCTCCGCTGTTATCGCTGCTCGGAGTACGGCCATAGAGCTGCCACATGCAAGAAGTCCCCATGCTGTCCCACGGTGTTCCTAAAACAGTTATTAACTAAAAAAATGACCATAAATTTGGCATACGGCATTCGAAAGATACAGTATCCAAGCATCTTCTCAGTGAATTTCAAAATGATCCATCGAGGGATTCGAGAGATATGGCGATTTGAAGTTTTATGATACGTTTCATAAGGCTACCAGCAAACACCCACGGGGTTGGTCCAATCTCTATAAACAAAAAAATATTTGTCTACTTATTTAGTACATGGAATTCGAAAGATATAGTAATCAAGTATATCCCTTGCAAGTTTGAAAATATTTCATTGACGGAATCGAAAGTTATAACGGTTTGGATGTGGTATGCGGTCATAGATGGGTTTTCTACCAGATTTCAAGCGTGAATCCATGTTTGTCCATTGACTATTTAGATCGTTTATACGTGTCGCGACTTTTAAAGGAAAACCTTACCATTTAATTACATAAATATAATGCACGAAAGGTGTTATTTATATGGTACACTGAAAAAATATGGAAATAGGGTTGTCTACCAAACGTTAAATATAATGTGTAAATTAAAAAAAATAGATGAAAGTTGGAATGTTTACTTCAAAAAACCATATCTCAATGGTATGTTGCCTGATTCTAATTCTTTTTTCATTATTGAACAGGTAGACGTTTCATCTTCGTTTCGCTTTCATATTTTTTCAGTGCACCATATTAATAACACCATTTGTACATTATATTTATGTAATAAAATGGTAAGGGTTTCCTTTAAAAATCGCGACACGTATAAACGATCTAAATAGTCAATGGACAAATATGGATTCACGCTTGAAGTCTGGTAGAAAACCCATCTATGACTGCATACCACATCCAAACTGTTATAACTTTCGATTCCGTCAATGAAATATTTCCAAACTTGTAGGGGATATACTTGATTACTATAGCTTTTGAATGCCATGTACTAAATAAGTAGACAAATATTTTTTTGTTTTTGCTCCTCTCAATTGCACATATTCTTTCGTTTTCAATCGAGTTTTATTATAAAAATGTATCACAAGGACTTAGCATAACCATTGTTATCAATTGATTTACTGATAATTATCTGAATAATATGCAATAAACAAAATAATATACAAAGTTCCTATGATGTTCTACAGTGATACATAGACAACAAGAAACATTTGCACAAATGCCTCCCCGGCCATGTCTAAAATTTTAAGAAGAAGCTATCAAAGCATTTATGATTATTTTCAATTCAGAAGTACATTGTATTTTTACATAAATTTTTGCTGTGTGGTCTAAGAATAGTAAACTAATCACGTTTTTTACATTTTTGTGCATTCACGGATGCGTTGTTAAATTAGAATTATTGGATTAAATTTTACACTTATATAAAAAACAGCTTTTTCGAGAGGCGCGATAAAATATTGGAAGTAAATTAACATGTTTCACAGTTAATATACAATTCGTTTAGTGTTTTCCCTTTACTGATTACATGCTGATTGCATAATATGAACTATATATTTTTTTGAGTTTATATATTTAATATGTATTCGTTGTGGGATCAAACTTTTTTTGATTCGACAATTATTTGTTTGGAAATAAACATAGCTAGAACATGTTTCTATGAAATCTTGTACAATTTGTTTTGACAGTAAACTTTCTTCCACTGCCATATGAACATGTTATATTCAGCAACTTTTGGATTGTAAATAATACTGCTTGTCAAACATCCTGAACAAGTGTTTAATCGAGTACAATATTACTGCATGAGAACATATTGTAAAGAAAACTTGGTCTATATCGCACCTCAACGTGCGCTTTTTGGGTCGTACAGTAGGTAGTGATTTAGGTATTCACAACAAAATTCTTTGTTTCACATCCTTTTAAGAATACTGCATATTATTTAGTGTCCGTGATTGAATTCGTTCGGGTGATGTTAATTGTTGTGGTCTAATTAAATCAATTTTCGATCGGGAAAAAGATCAATTACCGCCGCAAAGTTGACACCAGCGGCTGCGCGGAAAAGTTTTCTGTAAGGTGATACGGTTTGATTAACGTTTAAAGTGCAATCTGCTTAACTAAAGCGATAAAACGCTTTGCTATTGCCACCGGTCAGACACAACAAAAGCGAACCAGTGATCAGTGGCTTATTATTGCTTCGTTGGCCCGTCGCGGGGCGAAGCAAAGAAGAGCGTGAAACACCGATAGTCAGATATGACTACTGTGCTGTGCAGTGCGTGTGCCTTAAAAATTTCGTCAGCAAGTGATCGTGTGTATTGCAAAACATTCGAAAAGCTGATGCAACTACAACATGTAAACTTGGGTTGGATGCACTGCAAGATCTCTGAATGTGTAAACGTGCTCCGCTGTTATCGCTGCTCGGAGTACGGCCATAGAGCTGCCACATGCAAGAAGTCCCCATGCTGTCCCACGGTGTTCCTAAAACAGTTATTAACTAAAAAAATGACCATAAATTTGGCATACGGCATTCGAAAGATACAGTATCCAAGCATCTTCTCAGTGAATTTCAAAATGATCCATCGAGGGATTCGAGAGATATGGCGATTTGAAGTTTTATGATACGTTTCATAAGGCTACCAGCAAACACCCACGGGGTTGGTCCAATCTCTATAAACAAAAAAATATTTGTCTACTTATTTAGTACATGGAATTCGAAAGATATAGTAATCAAGTATATCCCTTGCAAGTTTGAAAATATTTCATTGACGGAATCGAAAGTTATAACGGTTTGGATGTGGTATGCGGTCATAGATGGGTTTTCTACCAGATTTCAAGCGTGAATCCATGTTTGTCCATTGACTATTTAGATCGTTTATACGTGTCGCGACTTTTAAAGGAAAACCTTACCATTTAATTACATAAATATAATGCACGAAAGGTGTTATTTATATGGTACACTGAAAAAATATGGAAATAGGGTTGTCTACCAAACGTTAAATATAATGTGTAAATTAAAAAAAATAGATGAAAGTTGGAATGTTTACTTCAAAAAACCATATCTCAATGGTATGTTGCCTGATTCTAATTCTTTTTTCATTATTGAACAGGTAGACGTTTCATCTTCGTTTCGCTTTCATATTTTTTCAGTGCACCATATTAATAACACCATTTGTACATTATATTTATGTAATAAAATGGTAAGGGTTTCCTTTAAAAATCGCGACACGTATAAACGATCTAAATAGTCAATGGACAAATATGGATTCACGCTTGAAGTCTGGTAGAAAACCCATCTATGACTGCATACCACATCCAAACTGTTATAACTTTCGATTCCGTCAATGAAATATTTCCAAACTTGTAGGGGATATACTTGATTACTATAGCTTTTGAATGCCATGTACTAAATAAGTAGACAAATATTTTTTTGTTCATAGAGATTGGACCAAACCCGTGGGTGTTTGCTGGTAGCCTTATGAAACGTATCATAAAACTTCAAATCACCATATCTCTCGAATCCCTCGATGGATCATTTTGAAATTCACTGAGAAGATGCTTGGATACTGTATCTATCGAATGCCGTATGCCAAATTTATGGTCATTTTTTTTAGTTAATAACGGTTTTAGGAACACCATGGTCCGATTTGCGCCGAAGGGCATGAGCACAAAGAGTGTGTCTCAGATATCCAAAAATGCATTAATTGTCACAATGCAAATGTGACAAGAAATCCTGAAGATCAAACGCCAACTGATCAGGCTTCCTGGAGTTCTGAGTGCCCCCTGTATCAAACTCGACTTAGGAAGTCACGCCGTATTATTGACTACAGTACATAGCAACTAGCGCAACACGGCGAAGCCGCCCAGTTTTCCGACCGATGTAATCAGCAAGAATCTGCCACCGACGCCCATATGATTGACACGGAACATAGATGTTATAGCAGCGACCTTTCCCGGTCAGGTAAAGCTAAGGAGGGTATATGTCCTCCCGAAGCTATTCGAGATACTGCGCGCCCTGAATCTGGTCTACAATTGCAGTTTGCCAACGAGCGGAAACAGCTTGACAGCATCAACGACTCCCATCTGTTTGCCATGGAATTTGGATGTTATGGCGGCGACCTTTCCCGGTCAGGTAAAGCTAAGGAGGGTATATGTCCTCCCGAAGCTATTCGAGATACTGCGCGCCCTGAATCTGGTCTACAATTGCAGTTTGCCAACGAACGGAATCAGCTTGACTCCATCACCGACTCCCATCTGTTTGCCATGGAATTTGGATGTTATGGCGGCGACCTTTCCCGGTCAGGTAAAGCTAAGGAGGGTATATGTCCTCCCGAAGCTATTCGAGATACTGCGCGCCCTGAATTTGGTCTACAATTGCAGCTTGCCAACGAACGAAATCTGCTTGACTCCATCATCGACTCCCATCTGTTTGCCATGGAACTTGGATGTTATGGCGGAGACCTTTCCCGGCTAGGTAAAGCTAAAGAGGGTATATGTCCTCCCGAAGCTACTCGAGATACTGCGCACCCTGAGTTTTATCCACCATTGCAGCCTGCCAACATACGTAATCAGGTCAACTCCGTCACCGACACCCACCCGTCTACCACAGAACTTGAAGGACACGACATCAACCTTTTCCGGTCAGATAACAACGCTCTAAACAAGTCAGACCAACTCGAAGGACATGGAATTCCTGTATCCGTTTCCTCAGGTAAATACAATGAATGTATATGTCCTTCCGAAGTAGGACATACAGATGCTGCCCCCGTTGAAAGCCCACCCCATTTACAGGCATTTGCTTCCACAATCACTCGATCTACCACCGTTCAACCGTCAGGAGAAAACTTGCAGGGACATCTTAAAATCTACTATCAGAACTACGCTACGCACAAAAATTGATGAGCTGTTCGTCGCTGCTTCGGATGTTGATCATGATGTTATTGTTCTGACCGAAACGTGGCTGAATGATCAAATCAACTCGCTCCAATTATTTGGCTCAAGGTACTCTGTATATCGTAACGATCGCGATCCTAATAGTGCAGGGAAGAAACGTGGTGGTGGTGTGCTCATTGCAGTTTCCAACCGACTCTCATCCAAACACAAAAATGACACTCACAATCTCGAACAACTCTGGGTAAATATCCGTGGCCCCTACACTAATCTCTGTGTGGGTGTTGTATATATTCCCCCCGATTCCGCAAGTGATGTAGAAATTATTCAGAAGCACATAGACTCCGCACTTGACATTACAACTTCCATTGAACCCAACACGGCAATCTACTATTTGGTGATTACAACCAGCCTGGACTTCTTTGGAAGAGCACTCCTTCCGGGTATGCTTTCCCAGACCCTTCTGAATCAACCTTTTCGAGGGCGAGTACTATCTTACTGGACGGAATGTCTGTACTGAACATGCGACAAATGTCTACAGTGAATAATAGGCGAAATCGAATCCTGGACCTACTGTTTATAAATGAAGAAGCTTCAATGAACTGTACCGTATCAGAGGCACTTGAGCCTTTAGTTGCTGTAGACGCACATCATCCTCCACTTCTGGTAACGCAGATTTGTCCGCAGCTGGTTCTCTATGACGAGATGGAGGATGTCAGGGAGTTCAACTTTTCGAAGACTGACTTCTCTAGGCTTCATAACTCACTACAAACAATCGACTGGGAGACTTTCTTGAATTTCGCGATCGATGTAGATGCTGCCGTAGAAAAATTCTCACTGGTGTTAAAACAGCTTTTCAGTATACATGTGCCTGCACCTCGTCCCCGAACAAAACCACCATGGTCCAAAAACCGGCTACGCAAACTGAAAAGATTGCGAGCTGCTGCGCTTCGACATTACACTATTCGAAGAAACCCAATCACAAAAAGGGAGTTCACTATAGCCAGTAACAGCTACAAAACATATGACCGCTTTCTCTACTCAAGACACGTAGCACAAACCCAATCGAACCTAAAACGAAACCCAAAACAGTTTTGGTCCTTTGTAAATGGGAAACGTAAAGAAAATGGGCTTCCTTCCAGTATGTTCCTCGCAGGTGAAACGTCCAATACTCCCAGCGGTATCTGTAATTTGTTCGCAAAACATTTCTCGAGTGTATTTAAAAATGAATCGGCTAGCTCAACTCAGGTGGACTGTGGCCTTCAAGATGTCCCTCGCGATGTAATCAATTTTGGAAACATTCAATTTACTGACGAAGACATTATGGCTGCCATAAGCAAGTTTAAGTCCTCTACATCGGTAGGGCCAGATGGGATTCCTTCCATTATACTGAAAAAATGCGCAAGCGCATTGTGTACACCTTTCCGACTAATCTTCAACCAATCACTGTCGCAATCAGTGTTTCCCGTGTGTTGGAAAAAATCAGTAATGTTTCCCGTTTTTAAAAAAGGTGATAAGCAAAATGTTGCGAACTATCGTGGTATAACCTCGCTCTGCGCTGGATCAAAGTTGTTTGAGATCCTAGTAGGAAATATGCTCTTTCGTGAGACCAAAGCATACATATCGAAGGACCAACATGGTTTTTTTGCAGGCAGGTCAACAACCACCAATCTAGCCCAATTTACATCGTACTGTATTAAAAACATCGAAGATGGATCACAAGTAGACACTATATACACTGATCTTAAAGCTGCCTTCGATCGTGTAGACCACTCTCTTCTTCTGGCAAAGATCGAGCGACTGGGTGCTCCATCAAATTTTACAGGATGGCTTAAATCATATCTCGTAGATCGTTCTCTGTCTGTGAAATTAGGAAGTAACGTGTCATATAGCTTCATCAACTTGTCGGGTGTACCTCAAGGGAGCAATCTCGGACCGTTGCTTTTTTCTTTATTCTTCAACGACGTCTGCTATGTTATACCCCCAGGGTGCAAACTCATATATGCTGATGATCTCAAACTCTTTCTCATTGTGCGGTCAATAGAGGACTGCATCGAACTTCAGCGACATCTAGATGCTTTCTGTAACTGGTGTGATCGCAACTTGTTGGCTCTCAGTGTGTCCAAATGCTCTATAATATCTTTCACGCGCAGAAAAAATCCAATTCTTTGGAGCTACAACATCGCCGGCCAATTGCTAGAGAGAGTGTCAGTTATCAGAGACCTTGGTGTACTCCTGGACTCGTAACTGACATTCAGAAACCATTACTCTCACGTTATAGCACAGGGAAATAGAAACCTTAGCTTCATAATAAGAATCGCCAACGAGTTTACTGATCCATATTGTCTGCGGGCATTGTATTTTTCACTTGTTCGGTCTGTCCTGGAAGCTTCCGCAGCCATTTGGTGTCCTTATACGGACTAACAGAATTGAAGCAGTACAAGCAAGATTCCTCCGCTTTGCTCTTAGAACTTTGCCGTGGCGTAACCCAACAGAGCTACCACCATACACTGATCGCTGTCGTCTGCTCGATATGGAAACTCTGGCAAAAAGGCGAAATACATCCAGAGCGATATTTGTTGGGAAAATATTGACTGGCCAAATGGATGCCCCAGATATTCTCTCACAAAACAACATTAACGTACCCCCCAGAAACCTTAGATCACGTAACTTTTTAAGACTAGACTTTCAGCGCACCGAGTACGGTCAGAACGAACCCATAAGGGCGATGTGTAATGTTTTCAATAGTGTGTATGACCATTTCGATTTTTATGTTTCTAGTGATGTTTTCAAGAATAGACTTAGGAGATTGACTTAGCTTATAAGATTATGTGAAAATATTTCTGTAATGTTATTGAAATGCTGTATACCTTGTATGTAATTTTGTTAATTTGTAATGTCAGTTCATTGTTATTGTAGGAAAAACATGCGAAAAGATTATGGGTTTTTACGCGCATTCGAGGTCTGCTTCTAAAGTGAACTTTGAAATGGGCTTTTCCCATACAACAACATTAAATTTCATGTAGACTAACATGGGTCAGATGAAAAATGGAAATAAATAAATAAATAAATAAATAAATAAATAAATAAATACCAACAAAGTGTGCTACTTGCGCAGTTTATGTGGAAAATTGCTGTGTGACCGCACTCTTGAGTCCGTAGCTCCGGAACCAACTAAAAATTCAATAGCCTTTAATGGCAGGGTTAAACCCTACATTTGCTACTAAGTTTGTGTAAATCGATTCAGCCATTTCTGAGAAAATTGAGTAACTTTATTTGACACACACATGCATAAACACATACATACACAGTGGCGGCGCGAGGTGTTTTGCCGCTCGGGGCCAAAAAATAAATTTGCCGCCCCTTCAATAATGAATTTTTAAGAGTTCGATTGTTTCCCACCTATTCATATGAAACAAATATGATAAAAGTGTTAGAAAATGTCTGCATAAAAATCTTCACACTTCTTCACATTTTATTGTCAATATTTTGTTATTAATATTTACTGTAAAGCCATCACTTGTTTATATATTATTAAATTTTTAAATCGTATCTTTCTTACTTTCGCTTCATGCAAAAGCTTTACCCTTTTTGTCTATGATTGTTGAAAAATTGAGTTTGTTACCGTTTTTCAGTTGATATTTTTCGGTGATCATTAATCAAAACCACAGTTTACCGTATACGTTTTGATTTTCCCCCAGCGACGACAAGACACACTTGAGTGAATAATTCTGAGGATGGCTGAAATAAAATAGGGAAGTAAGCTGAAACGTAAACGGTAAACTGTGGTTTTGATTAATTATCACCGAAAAATATCAACTGAAAAACGGTAACATTCATGAACGGTGACTAAAACCTGGAAACAAAAATTGAGTTTGGAAGCTGCATTGTATATATATTTCCGGCTTATCGTTTTACATCACAAATGCATTTTCGTGATAATCTATTAAATTTACCTGAAATTGATTTCTTAGAACAGTGGTTTTCAATCTTTTTCATTCAATGTACCTTTTTCTGAAATTTTTTTGCCATCATAACCCTGTCAGAAAAAAATGATTTTCAATTGAATGAAAACATTAACTTTACAATCAGAAACCTGTTCCTGAGCACTCTCAGTAAGTATTTCAATTTATGACACACTGAAACGATATACAAAGACAAACATCCGACGGGAACGTATCAAGAATCAGAATATATTGGCTTAAATGGCACGCTCACCGTATGTAGTCAGGTATTTAGACTGTCTTCGACTACCTTTTCCATTTTTGATTCATAGCAAAAAAAATTGTGTTTTTCGGGACCTTCATCGCTAAAAACTTTTCTGCCCGGTCATTTTTTAACCGATTTTCAATTTCTGTGATCTGGAAAGAACGAGAAATGACCTTCCCAACAGTATGTGTTATGTTCTTTTGTTTAAAATACTCTGATCATAACTTTAACTGGTGCCATTCTCCATTTTCTACTGTGCTGCCGCGTATTGAACACAGAATTCTTCTCTACAAACCGAGTAATCGATAGCCTGCTTCCTTCAACATCTAAGCTTCATGGCCGTATAGAGCAACAGGGAGTATCAGTGATTTGAATAAATCAAGTTTTGCGCGCATTCTTAAGTTATTGGTTTTTAGCTGACTACGTAAACCATGCTCGCAGCAGCAACGTGCCTTTTTCCTTTGTGTCTAACATCGTTATCATATTTAACTAGTATTTGAAGAAGCCGCAGAGGACGAAGGAGGTATGGCAACGGATCTTGGAGAATGCGCATAAGACGAAGAGGAGTTCGTGGGGCACTACCAAGCGGGATTCATGGGTTCCCGTGCCACCACGGACCAAATATTCGCAATTCGGCAGGTTCTGCAGAAGTGCCGCGAATACAACGTGCCCACACATCATTTGTTCATCGATTTCAAATCGGCGTATGACACAATCGATCTAGATCAGCTATGGCAGATAATGCACGAGTACGGTTTTCCGGATAAGCTAACACGATTAGTCAAACCGACGATGGATCGGACGATGTGCGTTGTTCGAGTATCAGGGACACTCTCGAATCCCTTTGAATCTCGAAGAGGGTTAAGGCAAGGTGACGGTCTATCGTGTCTGCTGTTCAACGTTGTGTTAGAAGGTGTAATAAGGAGAGCGGGGATAGACACGAGTGGTACAATCTTCAGAAAGTCCGTCCAGCTTCTTGGCTTCGTCGATGACATTAACATAATGGCACGGAACTTTGAGGTGATGTCGGAAACGTACATCAGACTGAAAGCTGAAGCCAGCAGAACTGGACTTGCCACCAACGTTTCGAAGACAAAATACATGAGAGGAAGAGGTTCTAGAGACGACAATGTGAACCTCCCATCCCGAGTTCGGATTGACGGTGACGAAATCGAGATGGTCGACGAATTCGTGTATTTGGGCTCACTGGAAACCACCGACAATGATACCAGCAGAGAAATTCAGTGACAGATCTTGGCGGGAAATCGTGCCTACTTTGGACTCCGGAGGACGCTCCGATCGAACAAAATTCGCCGCCACATGAAGTTGATTATCTACAAGACTGATTAGACCGGTGGTCCTCTACGGCCACGACACCTGAACTATGTTCGTGGAGGACCAACGCGCCCTTGGAGTTTTCGAACGAAAGGTGTTGCGTACCATCTATGGTGGCGTGCAGATGGAAGACGGAACGAAACGCAGGCGAATGAACCATGAGTTGCATCAGCTGCTGGAAGAACCATCCATCGCACATACCGCAAAAATAGGACATTTGCGGTGGGCTGAACACATCGTAAGAATGTCGGATGACGACGCGGTGAAGATGGTTCTTGAAGGCGACCCTCCAAGAACAAGAAGACGGAGCGCACAGCGACCACGGTGGATCGACCAGATAGAGGACGACCTGCGGACCCTTCGAAGACTGCGAGGCTGGCGACAAGCAGCAATGGACCGATTGAAGCGGAGACGGCTTCTGCATGCAGCAAGAGACAACAAGGCCTGAACGGTAAGGTAAGTATTTGAAGATATATATATATATATATATATATATATATATATATATATATATATATATATATATATATATATATATATATATATATATATATATATATATATATATATATATATATATATATATATATATATATATATATATATATATATATATATATATATATATATATATATATATATATATATATATATATATATATATATATATATATATATATATATATATATATATATATGAATTCGTTGTACCGTACCCCATCGATTTCCACCTCGAAACCAACACGACTGCTACGTTCTCTACCAGCTACCATGTACCTTGTCTTGTCAGAGTTTATAGTCAGTCCGATTCTTGCAGCTGCCCTTTTAAAAGGTAACAATGTTTCTTCCAATGCTCTGCGATCAATACCAATGATGTCGAAATCGTTCGCGAAGTCAAGAAGCATGTGAGATCTCGTGATGACGGTTCCGTTCCTATGCACATCAGATCTTCGTAACGCATGATTTGATCTTATCCAGCATCATACGAATCAGCTTAATCAGTTTTGTCTGGAAACCACGCTCAAGCATTATCTACCACAGTATCGTATGCCACCTTGAATACACAGATGCTGAGTCCGCAATTTTTTCCCGGAATATATCTAGAATTTGTCGCTGGGTAAACATTTAGTCTGTCGTTAATTGTCCTGCTCGAAACCCGCTTTGAAATTCGCCGACAAAGCATTCAGCCAACGGGCACAGTCTACCTAACAGAACACCAGAAACTACCTTGTAGGCAGCATTGAGGATCATTATGCCTCGAAAGTTTGCAGTCCTTCTCTATGATTGGGCATTTGAGGTCATTCAACCAATCCGAAAGCATTTTTTCTTCCACGTAGATCATCCCAATCACGCAGTGGATTGCTTCGCACAGCCAGTCACTCCTAATTTTTAGAAGTTCACCCGGGAATCTGCCCTTCCTAACGACCTTATCGTTTTTAAGCTTTCGCATAACCTCCCGTCTAGAAATCACTGAACAAAAAGAATTTGTTTACCCCTCGCTTCGCCGGGTATACATACTCAAAAAAAATCTTCGGTCGAACAACGTTCGCTACTGTACGAAGCTAAACTTCTATAGAACACTTATTAGACCGTTTGTCTTATCTACTATGATGGTACCGTACCCGCAATTTAATAGGAAAGAAAACACCTCTCCAATGGAATTAAAAGATTGAAAATACAATGTATTCTTTTTGAGTTAGAGGCACTAAAAGAAAAACAAATAGTTCACAGAAAAGTTCAATAACTCCGTAACAGTTGAAATTTGATTATTAGTGTAGAATGAATTTTTCTCCAAATATGATCCTCAATCACTTCTAGAGAGATTCTTAACCATGGACCAAGCCACCTGTATATGATAATGCTCCCTGGTTTAATCCCAACAAATTAGTCTGCATACTCCCACTACTACCTTGCAATATGTATATAGTTTTGTTCTATCGCATCCATCATCCGATCCCCATCGTCAATAGTTGCCAAAATGAAATAAATTGAATTTTATCGTGATGAATGAAACTTGAACAATTACTAAAAAATATTATAGAAATTTATTGAGTAGGAAATGCCGCCCCCTGATTTTGCCGCTCGGGGCGGTTGCCCCCTTCGCCCCCCTTAGCGCCGCCACCATACACACATACATACGCACACACAGACATTTTGCGATCTCGACGAACTGAATCGAATGGTATATGATACTCGGCTTTCCGGACCTCGTTTATAAAACCGATTTTTGGAGTGATTGCATACCCGAGCAAATACTCATGGGTTCAAACACCACATAGCCCCTTGAAAAGACCTTAAACATGGTCCATGCCAAAATTCACAACCATCAAAATACCATAAAATGGTCTCAGTAACCCATAAATACACCAACATATGGTGTTTTATATGGGATCTACCGGACCATGGTGATGGTGTTTTCATGGGTTGAACCCATTTCAAACACCCATGACAAACCCCATGAGCATGGGGGTATTCCATCATTTACGTCATGCGGTACTGATTATGTTCAAAAACATTAGTCAACAGAATCATGAACAAGATGAAGCACGTCAGAGAATGTAATGACATTTTATACAGTATCCCGACGTATGTAAATGTTGACAGTATTGAAATAAAGATACATGACCTGGCACCACGTACTAGCGACTCCGTTATCAAAAACCTGTTTTAATTCACCTTTTCGTTTGCTCGGGTAGCCTTTCTTTATATGAGAAAGGCAATAAGCATCAATTTACTTCGATTCGCAGGCCTAGATCACTGATGGCGAATGAAAAATTATTAGGATGTATTGTTCACTATCGATAATTCCAGAAGTCCCGGGGTTCCGGACAAATTCCAGATCTGAAGTCACTTCGGTGATGACAACCAAATTTCACTAACCTAGTCTCAATAGAAGGTATAATATGAAGTTCGATAATGAACCCTCCATCCACCCCTCCACATACTACCTCTCAACCTCCTACCTCTCACTCCCAGCCCTCTCTCACCCTCCATCCTCTCAGACCAACCTCCCACATGAATTCCCTTCATCCACCCCGCATACTACAATAAGTTAGACGATTCCCGACGTATCCTCCCACTCCCACTAATTATATCCCTTCCTTTCTCCATCATGAAGTTAACATGAAGACAACATTGAACTCACGCTGATTAAGCTGTATAAATATTATATTTTTGTTTGTTTCAAGTGTGTCAGCGTCGACATGTTGCTTATCAGGTTCGTGGCAGTCGTGCACTCATATATACTTACCAAGTGTAATAATAATGCAATAGATATTTCCACAATGTTATATTGAATGTAATCAGCTATTAAATCATAGCTTTGATAAATGAGAAAGACACAATTGCACCACTAGGTGAATTAAAACAGGTTTTTGATAACGGAGTCGCTAGTACGTGGTGCCAGGTCATGTATCTTTATTTCAATACTGTGTAGCGTCGGCCGCCGGTGGCCACTGGTTTTGTATGACGGGAGCAGGGTGGATTTTCCTTACAGACTTGCCTTACCGGACTCGGTCCAACGTAAGCTATTTCGTTTTCTTTCGCACAAATATCGCACAGAAAAGCCACTAAGTTTCACTACCTTTATTAGTTTTGCGATACACCTTCATACATACATACGGTCGAATTTTCCGCACTGACTTATATCGACTCACTGACACGCGCGCGCCTACTACGCGCGAACACTAACTAACTTATTACGACTGACTTTTTAACTCGGGTTTAAAAGACTTTTTAACAACGCGGGTTTAGATCACTTTCGCGCATCTCTGAGAGAAATGCACGAAGTTTTTTGAAAGCATTTCTAAAGCTCTCTCTAGAACTGTCGGTCGCTGGCCGATTCAATTAAAAACAATGGACTGCTCCATAAGGTGATGCCATGCCCCTGCTACAGTAGGGTCGCGGCGTAAGCAAACAATTTTGTTGTTATTAAACATTGCCTTCGCGTGTACAAGGCGCAGCGTTAATGAATCTTACTTAGCTTAAGGCTAATTCTTTATGATGCAACTTAACTCATGGAATCGAGCATCCAAGAGATTGGCAAATGATGATTGAATATTACCGGGATTGACACCGGAGGAAATTAGGGACTCTGCATGCCCCCTTACTTGTTGAGCTTGATGTTGCCTCGGAGAGACGCACCATCAAGACAATTGCGCGGGTTACCTTTAAATGAGGTAAAAAGTCTTTTGTACCTTAATTCCTAAGATTGCCATTACAAAAATCATATTTGTTGTTACTTTTGTCAAAGCCAAATATTTACAATTTTCTATCATTATTTGACATTTTCTTAACATCCTAACTTTACGGTGGTCCCAGTGTGCACATCTTCCTGCTTCCAAACGTTACATCCACTCTCGGCTCCTCGACTCGGTTACGTAGTGGTTCTCGGAATTCAGATTTCGGGCCCCTCGTGCGGCAGGATATTTCCAATTGGTTGAGAAGTGACATCCTTCTTTGTCCGCAGATTGTTGTCTTCTTGGGCCATGGTTGCTTGCTCATACATATTGTTTCGATTCTGTCTTCTTCGTTCACGTTGTTAATTTTTTGTTATCGATTCCTCGCTCCTCGATTCTGGTTAGAATTTATTTGTTGTACCACCCCTCGATCGATTACATTGATATCGACGTCCTTTACGTATTTGTCTACATTGGTTTCTCCCTCAACGTTTGGCTTATCCGGGAGATTTGTCTGCTTGCTTGCTACCTTCAGGCCATATTGGTTGTGGGCTACTGAGGCGCTATTTTCAATCACACAGACCGGGTTTGACTGTTCCGACTGTGGCTTTAATCTTTGGTTTAGGCTGATCCAGGTTTTGCCTTCGTTGCCAATACTCTACTCTCAGCTTCATTGAATTTCTCGTTAATAATGGGCTGTCCTGCTTGTTTCGTATTTTGACCATTCTTCCACCTCCGAGATCCCCTCCATCTTCTTCCCGTCACCACCTGCAACCGTCCTTTCCAAATCCATCCTTGTCGAACGCGTTGGGTAGTGCTCGTGACTACCATCTCCATGGGGCACACACTACTCTGGACTTCTGCTTCCACTTCATGCAAAATCTCCTATGTTTAATAATTTTTTTTTCATTATATGTTATTTGCTTCTTTGTTGTACGGTTTTGATAATTTGACTGCTATAGATTATTATTGTATTAAAAATATAAACAAACTAATTTTTTTTGTGTTATCTTCATTCTCAACCTGATTTTTCTATATCTATTTAATTATTTCAATTTGTGTTTGTTTTCAATCATTTGCTTTAATCTTTAAAATTTGTCATATGTGAAATTACTTTTGTTTGTAGTTTATTTTAAAATGAAAACCGACTCGATTGGCAATCTTCCTAATCTTCTAATTTATTTTTGTCGGTGATTCTTTGCAAAAGAAAAAGAGTGTTAGTGGTTAGTATGTTTCCCCCAATTCCTTCTTTTTCCCCAGATGTGTTTTTTTTTTGTTCGAGATCTTTTGCTACTTTGCTCGTTTTAATAATTTCGAGTTCTTTTGCCTGTTGTGCTCGGTTTTTAGTATTTTTTTTTGTAATATTGTTTTAGGCTCGAGATGGATAATATATTTTTTTGTGTGTTCCTCGAGTTGTGTCTTTTTTCTGTAATTGTGTTTTTCTTTTCATAATAATTTTTTTTCATAATGCATTTTTTTTTCTTTATATTTTTTTTCCAAAAATGTTTTGTGTCGACAACATTTGTCGAAGCGAGGTAAGTATTTTTTTTTGCGGGAATACTTCGTTATCTTCCTTCCTGTCTATTGTGGCTATTAAGTATTTGTTGCTTCGACATCTCCCCCTATCCAATTGAGGTTGACCCAGGAGGGTACCTGTAAATAAAGACTTAAATTCCCGAAAAGATACATGGTATTTGTAACCATGCGGTTATGGAGGAAAAGTACTCTGAAAACTTACTTACCATAATCAACTACATCCATCCTAGAGAGTACCTGAAAATTACAATCGCCAAGGTGGACTGATGCGCAACTTGTGAAACCAAATCGAAATTCTCCTAATAATATTTAGAAAGATAGAAAAAAAATAACGCCCTTTGGCTGATTTGCGATTCTTGTGAAATTTCAAAATGAAATTCTTCTGCAGTGTCTGTCTCTACTGCAACTTGTTGATAACTTTTTTGTTTTGGCCTATTTGCCCTTTTCATAAAATATTTCTCATCTGGGCGTTTTACTCGCCATTACTACTCATCTGCCTTTCATTATGTGTATTTATGTTTTAATCAGTACCTTGGACGGATTCATGTCGCGTCTCTTTGGTAAAATGTAATCTTCTGAGCGTGTTCGCTACACGTCTCTTTATAAATTGTTCGATAATGTCTTCTACTCCCACTTTCACGTTTTTCGTGACGCTTTCATCACCTATATATTGTAGTGTCCATTAACACTTTTCTTTAATTATGAAACTTTTTCCCTTGTTTTCACCGGTAAGATCTCCTAATGATTATTCCCTTCGTCTTTGTCTCGTATTCCTGTTCTTCACCCTTTTCACCCTTACTTGATTCGGTCTCGTTTGTCAACCTTTTCGTCCTATCTAACATTTAAACACTCGTTCACCCTTCATTCATTTATCATACATCCTGGCGTCAGTTTCCTTGTGTATTATACACCCTTTTCATTCCAGGGGTCTGACTTCCCCTTGCTCATTCATTCTTGTGTTCCCATCTCGATACTTCGGCATTGTTAACTCCGGAGTTTCAAATCGTAGTATAGCTTACACGATCCGATTTAGAAAGTACGTGAGACCCCCCTATAATTTTGGCTCTAGCTCTGGCCCTTGGACTCTGGCGTTTGGCTCTACTTTTATTTTGGCTTTGGTTCACTGACTCAGGCCTTCTTATATGTTTTTTTTCTATAACATTGTGATCGGCTCAGGTCCTTTGACTCTGGCTCTTGACTCTTCACTTTTATTTCGGCTCTGGTTCGATGACTCAGGCCTTCTTATATTTACCTTTTTTAACATTGTATTCGGCTCAGGTTTTCTCGGACTCTGACCATCTCTTGTATTCGATTTTGTTATCAGTGTTTTGCAACCTTCATTCTGATTGCCCTTTTCCATGTATTTATTATATCCCATATTTTATACGACAGTCTACTTGACTCGTTAATAAAAAAAAATTTCCCTCTTTCTGGCTTTATATTTTCTACCATTTTAAATTGCTTTTTATCGACAGACACTGCTTATTTTATTTTAAACTTTTGATTTTTTTTTCTGACATAAACCCCTTTTTTTAAACATTATGTCCTCGTATTATACTTTGCCCTTCAGTTTGCATTCCGTTATTTATTTGTTCTTCGTTGTGTTGTTCGTACACATATTTATTCTTTGTTCCTATTTCAGTATACCGTATTATTGCGAATTTTACGTCATGTATTCCGTAACTCAATTATTATTTTTGAATGCTGACTAGTATATACATATTGATTTGATAGCTACTTGTGTTTATATTTAGAATAGTTTACTAAGGTGAATATGTACATATGTATTTACAACTATGTACATTTTTTTTAGAACTCAGTTCATATACCTTTTTAATCGGTTGACATGTACTTTCTCGAGTCTATTTCCGTTTTTA
Source organism: Topomyia yanbarensis (assembly GCF_030247195.1). NCBI lineage: Eukaryota > Metazoa > Arthropoda > Insecta > Diptera > Culicidae > Topomyia > Topomyia yanbarensis. The sequence goes on along the minus strand of NW_026683758.1, from coordinate 127,438 downwards.
ATTATGCCTGTTTGCTCACTTGGCAGTTCGACCACTTCGTATGGTCCTCTCCATAGATTTTGCAACTTCTGTCCTACACCTATGGGGTTGGCTTTAACTAACACCAATTCGCCCCACATGGGTTGCCATACGTTTGTGTTTTTATCGTATATTTCTTTTCCTTTTTGTTTCGATAAAATCAAATTTTCGCGCGCTTGAGTATGCATGCGCTTGAATGTAGACCGCATCTCATTCACATAATCTTCATAATATACGCCATCACTGTCCCATTTGTATACTGAGTTCGGGATGTTTGCGCGTTGACCATATAGTAATTCGAATGGTGTGTAACCAGTCGATGAATTTAACGTTGTATTATATTCAAACGTAAAGAAAGGCAAGTGTTGATCCCAAGTTCTCGGATCCTTTCCAACGTACTGCCTTAGATAAATTTTTAATTCTCTATTGGACCTTTCCACCAAATTAGCTTGTGGGTGGTAGGTACTTGTGGTGATTTTCTTTATTTTTAAAATCTTACATACATTTTTCATTAAGGAACTTACAAAATTTGTTCCATTGTCTGTAACTAACTCCAAGGGAGTTCCAAATTTACAGATGTAGTTTTCTACAAAAGTTTGGGCAACCGTCGAACTTTCCTGGTTCTCCATCGGTGCTACTGTTAAAAATCTAGTTAGGTCGTCTTGCATGACTAGACCGTATTTATTTCCCCAATCTGATTCGGGTAATACTACAATATCCATGTACAATATTTCGAAAGGTGCAATGGAAGTAGTTGTAATTTTCATCGGAATCTTGTTGGACCTACCAATTTTATTCTTTTGGCACGAGTCACATTGTTTGACGTAGTTTTCTACGTCTCTACGCATGTTTTTCCACTCGAATAGTGGGCTTATACGTTTTAACATTCTTTTACTTCCGACATGTCCGGCCAGCGGAGAGTCATGAAACTCTTTAAGAACAGTTTCTCTCTCTTCTACTGGTACGTGCATTCGCTCTTTCTCTGGTGCATATAGAGTGAACACCTTATTAAATTTTCCTGCAATGAATCTTAAAATATTTGTTTCCGGTGTAGTTTGTATATTTCTGTAAGAGATAATTTGAATGTTCTTATCTCCTTTCATATGTTCGGGACAGTTCGAAAACGCGTCAACTAACCCTTCAAAAAATACTTTTGTGTCGACTCTTGATCAGCTCGACCCGTTTAATATCATTCCCCATATTTTGCCTTTCTCAATAGAAAGGTATTGCAATTGCTCTGAAAACCGACTTTTTAACGGAGGCCCGGAGGGCCGAGTGACATATACCATTCGATTCAGTTCGTCGAGTTCGGCAAATGTCTGTATGTGTGTATGTATGTGTGTATGTATGTGTGTGTGTATGTGCGTCTGTGTGTGTGTACGCGAACACAATCTCACTCACTTTTCTCAGAGATGGATGAACCGATTTTTACAAACTTAGTCCCAAATGAAAGGTGCAACGTTCCCATAGGCTGCTATTGAATTTCTAATGGATCCGACTTCCGGTTCCGGAATTACAGGGTGATGAGTACGATCACGCAGAAAATGTCGATTTTAAGAAATTCTGCAATGAATGTATAATGGTGAAAATTTTTCCAAAATGTGACCACAACTGCTTCGATTTGTAGTACTAGGTCATTAACAGCCATTCAAAGTCTCTTTGGTCACATTGGCCACCATCATCGGTTCCGGAAGCCCCGGCGGAAGTATCCAAATTCAGACTAACAATCACATCGGTTTCTCGGAGATGGCTAGACCGAATCAACCAAACTTAGTTTCAAATGAAAGATGTTACGTCCCCGTAAATGGCTACTAAATTTTATCCCCAACCGACTTCCGGTTCCGGAGTTACGGGTTGTGGCGTGCGATCACATAGCAAATTGTGATTCAAACCGATACTCCGATGGAAGCAAAAAAGGTAAAAATTTCGCTAAAATGTCTCTCAAATAACTTAACTTTGCAGTTCTAGGTCACCGACGGCTAAACAAACTTTCGTTGACTACATTGACCACCATAGACGGTTCCGGAAGTGCCCGGGAAAAGCGGCCATTTTTCAAAATTTACGAACTCACATCAGTTTCCCGAAATTGTTGGGCCGATTTTCACAAACTTAGTCCCAAATGATAGCTATAACATCCCCATAGATGTATATAAAATTTCGCACGGATCGCTTATATGGGTCCGGAAATATAGACTAAATCGTTCGGTCACATATGAAATTCCCATATAAGTCGGAACTCTAAGAAAAACGTAATAAGACCCCCGAAGGAAGGGACGCGATTAATAATAGAAACCAAAATAAAATGGTAAGAGATAATGAAATGCCCTCAAATATGTCGCGCAAATGCGAAATTACAGCCGAGAAGGCAAGCCAGACAGAGGCAATTATAAATTATACTGATGCTGGGTCTCAGTACAATATGGAAGAATTAAATAATCAAATTGATACACTTCACAGAAGAAAGTGTATGACTAGTATGGTCCCAGAATACGGATCAGAAAATAGGACAGTTTTTAATGATTATGGTACAAATAAGAATTACTACAAAAAGAATTACATGAATGAATCCAACGACGAGAGCTTCGTGGATTCCTATTATGAAGAACAAATTTCAGAAAACTTGGATGACAACCAGGACTATTGTCTGGTTGAAAATAAAAAGTACGATCAGTTACGGGGTAATGAACGAACTGAAAAATTATTAGAAATTCTTAATTTGAATCATTTAAAAAGATATAATTTCCAAGCCATGGAATCAATAATGGCTGAATATAGTGATGTGTTCTACCAAAAAGGAGACCATCTAACAACTACAGACGCGGCGGTCCATGAAATAGAGACGACGTCAAACGTGCCGATAAATAAAAGGCAATATAGATTTCCCGAAGCAACGAAAAAGCATATAAATGCAGAAATCGAGGAAATGTTGAAGCAGGGCATTATTAAGCCTAGTAAAAGTCCATGGAATGCACCGGTTTTGTGCGTACCTAAAAAGGACGATGAAAACGGAAATAAAAAGTATAGAATCGTGGTCGACTTTAGAGCATTGAATTTAGTAACGAAACCATTCGTATATCCAATTCCGCTGATCGACGAAATACTCGACAACCTCGGAGAATCAAAATATTTTTCAACATTGGACTTGAAATCTGGATTTTACCAAGTCCCGATCAATCCAAAAGATGCGGCTAAAACAGCCTTTTCCACCCCAAAAGGGCATTTTGAATTCACAAGAATGCCTATGGGCCTTAGAAATAGTCCATCAACATTTCAGAAGTTGATGAACACAATATTATATGAAATTGAAAATGTGAAAGCTATCGTTTACCTAGACGATATTATCATTTACGGGTCGACCATTGAGGAACACAATGAAAACCTCATAAAAGTTTTGAAAGCTATGCGCCGACACAATTTGAAAATTGAGGCAGGAAAATGCCAAATCTTAAGAACTGAAATTAAATATCTCGGACATGCAATTGATTCAGAAGGCATTCGGCCGATGGAAGATAATATAAAGGCCATCAAAGAAATGACTGTGCCAAAAACAGTTAAAGGAGTCCGTTCGTTTTTAGGAACGGTTAATTTTTATGGTAAATTCATACCACAAATAGCAGAAAAACGTAAACCATTGAACGATCTGCTAAAGAAAAATGTAAAATTTAGTTGGACTAATGAATGTCAGAAAGCATTCGAAGAATTGAAAGATTTTTTAACTTCAGATACTCTGTTGGTAAGACCGAACTACAAAGATACGTTTGTGATCACAACAGATGCAAGCGAGTATGCCATTGGTGCAGTACTCTCTAATGAAAAGTCCACCGATAGACCCATAGCCTATGCGAGCAGAGGTGTAGTCGGTGTAGAAAGAAGGTACCATACGATAGAAAAAGAATTACTTGCAATCGTATGGTCAGTAAACAGGTTTAAACACTTTATATATAACCAAAAATTTATTGTCTATACGGATCATAGACCATTGATCTCGATATGGCATTTAAAAGAGACTTCCCCAACTCTTACTAGACTTCGCCTAAAATTACAAGGGTTAGAAATGGATATTCGCTACAAACAAGGCAAGGACAATGTTGTAGCCGATTTTTTATCAAGACTTCATCCGGAAACCGATAAGGATGAAATTACTCACACTGTCGCTGTAGTTACTCGACAGCAAAAGCGTCAACAGCAGCAAGAAGATAAAGAACTTGCGAGGGGGACAGACGCAGAGAACAAAACCCCAACACAAATTACGGATCAAACGGGAAGATTTGGTCTTTTCAAGAATAAACAGATATCCGAGTGGAATCCGCACATGGATGGTTTAGAGAATATCGATTTCGAATGGGACGAGAAGGGTGATGTTGAAAGATTGATCTCACATCAAGACTTCCAGAATGATCTAGCCCAAGGACGTATTGATTTTAAATTATTAAAATTTTCGAAGAGCAAGATCGAAGAAAGCCAAACAGACGCCACATTCGTGATTGTCAACAGTAAATCAGCCTATAAAGAGCTAAGCGAATTGGTCGACCTACCTCATGGGTTGAAAGATTATTTGAACGGTAGAGTATTTGCGATACCCAACCGAAAAACCTATTTTAATCCACCTAGCGGTGCAATTGTGCCTTTCTCAATCATGAATCACGAGAATGTGTGCGTTGTTTATATTCATTAAAAACTTTTAAATGCATATATTACATTTTATTATTATACATCACATGACAACCATATACAGGAAAATAAATCATTATTCGAGTTCTAAAATTTTGTAAAAGAAAAAACAGCCACGGTAATATTGAACTGAAAAAAGGTGCGAAATCGGCAAAGTCCCAAAAAGTCGATTTTCATAAATAAATTTTTTTCGAGATAACATAAACTCTCGACGTTTCATGCATTTTAAAGATGTTTGGCATCAAAAATACGAATTCGATTTCTGAAATTTTTTTCAAAAAATTTCAGAAATCGAATTCGTATTTTTGATGCCAAACATCTTTAAAATGCATGAAACGTCGAGAGTTTATGTTATCTCGAAAAAAATTTATTTATGAAAATCGACTTTTTGGGACTTTGCCGATTTCGCACCTTTTTTCAGTTCAATATTACCGTGGCTGTTTTTTCTTTTACAAAATTTTAGAACTCGAATAATGATTTATTTTCCTGTATATGGTTGTCATGTGATGTATAATAATAAAATGTAATATATGCATTTAAAAGTTTTTAATGAATATAAACAACGCACACATTCTCGTGATTCATGATTGAGAAAGGCACAATTGCACCGCTAGGTGGATTAAAATAGGTTTTTCGGTTGGGTATCGCAAATACTCTACCGTTCAAATAATCTTTCAACCCATGAGGTAGGTCGACCAATTCGCTTAGCTCTTTATAGGCTGATTTACTGTTGACAATCACGAATGTGGCGTCTGTTTGGCTTTCTTCGATCTTGCTCTTCGAAAATTTTAATAATTTAAAATCAATACGTCCTTGGGCTAGATCATTCTGGAAGTCTTGATGTGAGATCAATCTTTCAACATCACCCTTCTCGTCCCATTCGAAATCGATATTCTCTAAACCATCCATGTGCGGATTCCACTCGGATATCTGTTTATTCTTGAAAAGACCAAATCTTCCCGTTTGATCCGTAATTTGTGTTGGGGTTTTGTTCTCTGCGTCTGTCCCCCTCGCAAGTTCTTTATCTTCTTGCTGCTGTTGACGCTTTTGCTGTCGAGTAACTACAGCGACAGTGTGAGTAATTTCATCCTTATCGGTTTCCGGATGAAGTCTTGATAAAAAATCGGCTACAACATTGTCCTTGCCTTGTTTGTAGCGAATATCCATTTCTAACCCTTGTAATTTTAGGCGAAGTCTAGTAAGAGTTGGGGAAGTCTCTTTTAAATGCCATATCGAGATCAATGGTCTATGATCCGTATAGACAATAAATTTTTGGTTATATATAAAGTGTTTAAACCTGTTTACTGACCATACGATTGCAAGTAATTCTTTTTCTATCGTATGGTACCTTCTTTCTACACCGACTAGACCTCTGCTCGCATAGGCTATGGGTCTATCGGTGGACTTTTCATTAGAGAGTACTGCACCAATGGCATACTCGCTTGCATCTGTTGTGATCACAAACGTATCTTTGTAGTTCGGTCTTACCAACAGAGTATCTGAAGTTAAAAAATCTTTCAATTCTTCGAATGCTTTCTGACATTCATTAGTCCAACTAAATTTTACATTTTTCTTTAGCAGATCGTTCAATGGTTTACGTTTTTCTGCTATTTGTGGTATGAATTTACCATAAAAATTAACCGTTCCTAAAAACGAACGGACTCCTTTAACTGTTTTTGGCACAGTCATTTCTTTGATGGCCTTTATATTATCTTCCATCGGCCGAATGCCTTCTGAATCAATTGCATGTCCGAGATATTTAATTTCAGTTCTTAAGATTTGGCATTTTCCTGCCTCAATTTTCAAATTGTGTCGGCGCATAGCTTTCAAAACTTTTATGAGGTTTTCATTGTGTTCCTCAATGGTCGACCCGTAAATGATAATATCGTCTAGGTAAACGATAGCTTTCACATTTTCAATTTCATATAATATTGTGTTCATCAACTTCTGAAATGTTGATGGACTATTTCTAAGGCCCATAGGCATTCTTGTGAATTCAAAATGCCCTTTTGGGGTGGAAAAGGCTGTTTTAGCCGCATCTTTTGGATTGATCGGGACTTGGTAAAATCCAGATTTCAAGTCCAATGTTGAAAAATATTTTGATTCTCCGAGGTTGTCGAGTATTTCGTCGATCAGCGGAATTGGATATACGAATGGTTTCGTTACTAAATTCAATGCTCTAAAGTCGACCACGATTCTATACTTTTTATTTCCGTTTTCATCGTCCTTTTTAGGTACGCACAAAACCGGTGCATTCCATGGACTTTTACTAGGCTTAATAATGCCCTGCTTCAACATTTCCTCGATTTCTGCATTTATATGCTTTTTCGTTGCTTCGGGAAATCTATATTGCCTTTTATTTATCGGCACGTTTGACGTCGTCTCTATTTCATGGACCGCCGCGTCTGTAGTTGTTAGATGGTCTCCTTTTTGGTAGAACACATCACTATATTCAGCCATTATTGATTCCATGGCTTGGAAATTATATCTTTTTAAATGATTCAAATTAAGAATTTCTAATAATTTTTCAGTTCGTTCATTACCCCGTAACTGATCGTACTTTTTATTTTCAACCAGACAATAGTCCTGGTTGTCATCCAAGTTTTCTGAAATTTGTTCTTCATAATAGGAATCCACGAAGCTCTCGTCGTTGGATTCATTCATGTAATTCTTTTTGTAGTAATTCTTATTTGTACCATAATCATTAAAAACTGTCCTATTTTCTGATCCGTATTCTGGGACCATACTAGTCATACACTTTCTTCTGTGAAGTGTATCAATTTGATTATTTAATTCTTCCATATTGTACTGAGACCCAGCATCAGTATAATTTATAATTGCCTCTGTCTGGCTTGCCTTCTCGGCTGTAATTTCGCATTTGCGCGACATATTTGAGGGCATTTCATTATCTCTTACCATTTTATTTTGGTTTCTATTATTAATCGCGTCCCTTCCTTCGGGGGTCTTATTACGTTTTTCTTCGACGTATTTAGTTGGATTCTTTTCATCCGCGTTGTTCGGAATATTTTCCCCTCTTAACGTAAAATTATCAGTATTTTGTATCTTATCTCCATTTGACTTTTTGTCGAACTCATTCGATTTACTGAGTGCGATGTAGTCCAAATGCTGGGAGATAAAAACTGTGTGTTCTTTTAAAAATTCTGCTCCAATAATTCCTGGAACACATAGGTCTTTTACCACATAAAACTTAATTTTATAATCGGAATTCCCAATTATGAAATTGGTCTCTACTGACCCAATGGTTTCTGTCTGTGTCAGATTAAAACCGGTAATATTTACTTTATCTCTATAATTGATGAGTCTGGCTCCAATTTTCGAGAGCGTGTCCCATCTTATTACATTAAGGAATGCTCCTGTATCAAGCATATACTTAACTTTAGTATCTGGCCTTGCAACTGAGGCGATATTTACTAGTAACTGATTGTTCCTAGTACATTCTATATTCAATTTTTCATATTGAGAAGTAGCTCTTTCCAATTTATTATTGCCGTTATCTGGCTTTGTCTTGGGCCTTTCGTAGCCATTGTATCTTTCGGCAGGCAAATGCCTGTTAGTATTTGCACCCTGTCTGGTTGCGTAATAATTCCGTAAATTTGTATTTATGCTTCTTTCATTCGTGAAGCAATTTACGCCCAATTGGCTATTTTGGTCTTGGTAGTGACCTATGTTAGAATAATAATCTTGCCTTCGGGGCTTCTGATTCTGTTTAAAATTTTTAGTTTTTGTGTTTTGATCAAAATCTGACCAGTAAGTTTCCTCATAATTCTGCGGTGAATATTTGAAATTACTTTCGCCTATTTCTGGCCGATAATTTCTTTCAGGTAGCTCATAATCTCTACCTTCATCTATATATTCAATTGGATTTCCGATATATCTTTTCGGTGTCCAACATTGTTGCGTAACAGTGCGTGTACGCGATAATTCTAACAATTCCAGCCTGCTCTCTATCTCTTTCAGACACTGGTTTTCAATATCTACTTTCTCTAAGTAGTCCAGTAATTGCACTAGTGGCATCCCTCTGTGTCCACGCGCAAATACTTTTAACTCTTCATTTCGCAGACCCGCGATAAAATGTAATCTAAGGCTAATAATCATTGGCATATCCTTGATGCCAGTCCCTTCATTATAAACATCAATTTGATCTTTTATTATTTCAGCCCGTATTTTATACTCTTTAAACGATTCGTTCGGACTTTGTCGAAGGGTCTCAATTTTTGAAATTACCTCTTCTATCCGTTCTCGTTTACCAAATTTCTTTATTAAATTTTGTTTTAATTCTGGCCAAGTATCGGCTTTAATTTTCAATATTTGGGCTGCTGCATTCTTTCTTAGTTTTAAGAGTACCACGTAGATCAACTCATCTCGTGACACTCCCTGGGGTATTTGCTTTTCAAAGTGTTCTATATGATAGATGAATGCATCTAGCTCATCGGTAGATCCATCAAATTCTGGAATGCATTGAATTGCTTCCGTCTTCGGAAACTCGTAATCCATCTTTTCAAAATAGAATAAATATTTAATATGGTTGCCAGCTATTACTAAGTATAATTGGAATATTAACTGGATTAAATCCTTTTATTATTATATTTTTATATTTATTGAAATATTTTCGTTCCACAGCACACTCTCCTGCCATGCGATTTTTAATAAATTTTTCAATATTATTAATTTATCCATTTTTCAATAATCGTGTATTCTTTTATTATTAATTTTAATTGCCCCAAATAATAAATTATAGTGGTATCAAAACTTTATTGACTTCTAACAATCAATGAAAAACGAACCACCCTAATCTTGCTCACAGCGATATATTTCCAACGCATTGTAGTCGATTCAATTATATTTTAAATTTCCTATGCAGTGTTTTCGAACAAAACCTTATAACAAATATTATGCTAATCATAATTAAGTCACCCTGATGTTCTAACGTAAGCTTGACTATGGTCAAGACTGGCTAAATAAACTACATCATAACTGCACGTGATTCATAAAGTGATGAATTAGTCACTTTGCGCAAAGCAACGGGTGACATAATATAGTCAGCATATAACAGCGTTTTTACCCACAGGTAAACACCGTATTCCAATGGCCTACATGGTTTTAAGTTATTAATTTCGCGGTCAAGTTATTGAAACCTGACCTTCAATTTTCGACGCTTGCATTTGCTCGAACCTGACATTTAATTCGTTCTTCCAACTGTTTTGCGCTACGTAGTTAGTTCTGCCGTTGTTTATTCAAACAGCTGTGCTGCATAGCGGAGCGAAGAATTCATGGGTTCATGGGTTTGTTTTTAATTTTTTTGTTTCTTTTTATGGCAACCGGGTGAGACGGTTTTCATATTGAATGAAACGTTGGACAGCTACTTTTGTTTGTTAATGAAATGGAGCGTTTATTCTCTTGTTCGGAAAGTCGGTTTCTCGTTAATTCTTTTGGTTTTTTGATTAAATGACTAGTAGTCTTGATTACTCTATCGCCTTTTTGGTTTGATAACGACGTAAACCTTATTTTTGCCTTGTCGATTGGTTTAATTTTCTTAGACTTTTTAGTTTTCTTCACCACGCGATTTCTTAATTGGATTACCCTATCTGTCATATCTACTTGATAGGTGTAGCATTTCTAAAATTCATTTTGCATGTATATCTCTTCTCTTGGATTTCTCAATTTCATATATAGTGGGTGGAAGAAATGTTTATTTTTGTTGTTTCTTGATTGCTTGCTCTGTGACCCCCAATGTACGGGCGACATCAAAGGCATACGTAACAAAAACGTTACTTTCGTGAAATAGAACGCTGCTGCTATAGCATGGACTTGACCTACTCCCAGGTCTCGATCAAAGACGTAGCTCGTACGTTTTTGTTTATTAATTAACTCGTTAAAGGAAAACACCAGTACTTATGGTGCTGTGTGTATCATATACGCGGCATCCAACGTCTGACCGTGGTTTCGTTTGTTTAGAAAACAACTGCATTGCTTGCGACGGTTTTCGTCGACGCAATGGATAAATTAAATTGGACAGCCACTTTTGCGTGTCACCTACAATGTGCTGCTCCGGGTCATGATACCCTGGTAGCGCTTTCAGTGGATCTCTAACCAGTGATCCTTATATCCTTAAGGATGGTTGGTATTAATAAAACAAACTGACCTGATAGCTTGGACTCGCCATTTCTATCGGTCTGTTTAGTGTTAGTATAAAAAATTTGTTATCGATTTAGTGTTAATTTGTCATCAATCTGAAAATTAATGATTATTTGCTTGAATAATTACTTTAAACCCCGTATATTATGGTTACCACATGGGCTGAAAGCGAAATATATTGCGAGAGATCCCATATTTTTCATCTTCATCTCCAAAAATCAAAGTTTTTCCTTAAGAGAACTTATTGATTAAAGTCCATGAGGTTACTAACAAACTTCCCGGCTGTGCTAAAAAGTGATAGCTGTTTAAAATTCGATGGTTCGAATTAGAGGACAGATCTCAGCGCTCAACAAGATGAGAAACATCAAATGTCAGCGCTCAATCAAGATGAGAAACATGAAAAGTATTAGTTTGTAACTTTTCTTCAGGCAATAAAATTTTTTTGGCTGAACTAAACTTTTTGAATCATTAATATGAACATAACCGATCAAAGGACTCTAAGGGAGTGAATAACTGAAATGCCGAGTAAAATGTTGCAAATAAAGTGAAAACGGTTCACTTACCTGAACTGCATTGTTGCTCTGCCCGTTCTTGCCGAGATGATGTAGACCACTATTTCTACAGCACATGGAGCGCCGCTAGTTCCACAGCACAACTTCACGTGATGCCAAATCTGTTGGAAACTCTTTCCAAACTCTTATCAAGCGCAAAACGATGTATTTGTGTAGGACCGTTGACGCACTCTGTCAAAGTTTTGCGAACAAAGAAACTTGCACTGAATCGATTAGATCTGCTGAGTGTTTGCCTTTTTCCACATTTAAGCTATCGCATTTTTCGTGACTGGTTTGCGAATTTTCTTCAGTTTTCAACATCAGTATTACGCAGACGATTTACGCATTTTTTTCATCACATTCCATATTAACACGATCAGAAATCGTCGAATTTCTGCTTTTCTCGAATCTAGTCGAGGTGACTACACTTATGGTTAAGGTTTCCTCGCGACGGGACTTATTTCAGGCATTAAAACTGCTTACCACCAACAAGCAAACTTTCTAAGATATGTCCAAATCCACAACTTTCACTCACTGCCTACTCCAATCGTTTTTGGCGTTTCCTAGCCTTTCACTTTTGCGGCTTTAAATCCCACCGCTGTCACCAGAATGTAGCGTTGGCCGCCGGTGGCCACTGGTTTTGTATGACGGGAGCAGGGTGGATTTTCCTTACAGACTTGCCTTACCGGACTCGGTCCAACGTAAGCTATTTCGTTTTCTTTCACACAAATATCGCACAGAAAAGCCACTAAGTTTCACTACCTTTATTAGTTTTGCGATACACCTTCATACATACATACGGTCGAATTTTCCGCACTGACTTATATCGACTCACTGACACGCGCGCGCCTACTACGCGCGAACACTAACTAACTTATTACGACTGACTTTTTAACTCGGGTTTAAAAGACTTTTTAACAACGCGGGTTTAGATCACTTTCGCGCATCTCTGAGAGAAATGCACGAAGTTTTTTGAAAGCATTTCTAAAGCTCTCTCTAGAACTGTCGGTCGCTGGCCGATTCAATTAAAAACAATGGACTGCTCCATAAGGTGATGCCATGCCCCTGCTACAGTAGGGTCGCGGCGTAAGCAAACAATTTTGTTGTTATTAAACATTGCCTTCGCGTATACAAGGCGCAGCGTTAATGAAACTTACTTAGCTTAAGGCTAATTCTTTATGATGCAACTTAACTCATGGAATCGAGCATCCAAGAGATTGGCAAATGATGATTGAATATTACCGGGATTGAAACCGGAGGAAATTAGGGACTCTGCAACTGTCAACATTTACATACGTCGGGATACTGTATAAAATGTCATTACATTCGACGACGTGCTTCATCTTGTTCATGATTCTGTTGACTAATGTTTTTGAACATAATCAGTACCGCATGACGTAAATGATGGAATTGCACCGCCTTAACTTCTGCTACGTTGAGCTTGATGTTCACTTTCAACATTTGCTCCACTTCACGAATTGACGGTCTTACCGGACATTTCGAGTAGTCAACAGCAACACTATTCGCCCGCAACGGGACATATTCTTGCTTTGTATTGTCACTCATTGTTTGTTCACGTTTCACACACTGGGTAAATGGAATCAATTTTTGCCTTTGCAAATAGACCAAGCGGCGCGCGTAAATTTGATTACTTGCCCTGCTATAGCAGCGGAGTGATTTCTATCGTCTGGACTGAGCGAGATGAGAAACCGAAATGAACCTTCGGGTGGTTGTTAACAGTTTAATTCAGGCAAATGATATTGCTGGCTACGGGCCCTTTACGAATGAGTACAGGGTGTATATTCCAGCTAACAGGATTGAAGTCTGCGGGGTAGTCTTCGATTCGAGTCTGAGTTGCGAGGACCTGCTGATACATGCGGCTGGCTGTTTCAAGGACCCCATGCTAAAGCCAGTGAAGATACCGGAGTGCAAACGTTTGCATTCAGCATTAGTCGCAGCTGACAGGAAGAAAATGTACGTCAACTCAGCAAGCCGTATTACTCTTTCATTTTTTCAGCCGTATTACTCTTTCATTTTTTCACATATACGGAATGGAAATCATTAACAAACATCAAATCTACTCAACAGACTGAGACATGCCATGCTTGACTCATTGGCTGAACGAGATATGTTCCCCTTTCTGTTCTCGCCCGGCTAAAGCTCACTTAATGTCTATAAGATGCTCGGGCAGCCAATGAGCATTTAAAAGATATTTAATTAATAGTGCCCATCTTCTTAACAACGACTCTTAATTTCTAATGCTAGCCTAAAGTCATCTGCTACATCTACTGCTTTTGCCGCTCCATGCTGTTGTCGATGGACGATCCTGGATGCAACGAAGAGGGGCCCCTTTTCTGCTTCATCACAGTTGTTGTTCGATCGCTCGCTTCTGAGCGCTAAATTATTCGACCGCGCTAATTGCGCACTAACGTGGCAGCTTCGTTTCTGCCGCTTTATACAACCTGCGCCACTGGTTGAGGCTACGCAGACACCGCCTATACTACTGCTGGTGCACTTTTCCACCACTCTCCCATACTATCACACGCCCTGCTCCCGGCGATCGCAAACTTGTTGCTCTTTGCTCCTCTCACGCTCACGCAGAGCGTAGGTAGGTGAATGGATCAGACCTCAAAATGGCTCTCACCCCGTTCTGTCTCTTCGTGTCACTGCCCTTCCGCTGACGGCTGACTTTTGATACCTGTGTCGTTTGACGATTTCTGAACAGTAATTCATGACCGTGCATAAACGTCACGCCACCAGATGACTAGCTATACTCTCCTCCTGTGACGACACGCACCCTATGACGTTTCACGGCTGGCTGGTTGACTACTGCTTCTCTGCAACAGCTTTGCCTTGTATTCTGAGGTTGACACGTGTGCTTTCCACCTACACTATCGCTCCTTATTTGGCTCCAACACGAGCGCACGTGGATACACCACTAGAGCACCGAACAGTGGTAATGCCTAGATCGGTTCGTTTGCTGCTTACGAATGAGGACCGGCGGGGATATGCCGGGAATGTCGATGCGATTGTACGATAAGGGCACGTACCACTTGTGTAGCACCTCATAAAAGGCTCTGAAAGAATCATTATGAATATGTATGTCATTTCGAGATTAAGTCAATTTTACCTCTGACGAGAGCCTTCTTTGCTAATCGTGCGTTGTGTGTGCGCCGTTCGAGTTGCCGTGATATGGTCCTGCGGAATTGCGTGTGCTGTTGGAAGTTAATTTCGTTAGTTAAATTCGAACGCTTCTCCGTTGGAATAATTCACCTAGTGGTGGGCAAAATGGCGGCTCAACCGACGCTGTGCTAAGGTGTTCTTTTGTAGCGGCTCCTTTTTTCCTCCAAGTGTACGTGCTCGTTATTAGTTTTCTTTTTACGAAGCCTTTTCCAACTACGCTAGTGGGTCTGCAGGTGCTGAAATCGAGTTTGAGATGTGGAGAGTTACGAAGCACTAAAAGTAATATTTTTTCGCAGCTCACTTCGACGGGTGAGCGGTTGTTCTTGTTGCTTCGTTAATCTGTCAGTGTGAGAGTGATGACAGTAGTTTCATGGTCGTTTCGTTTAGAATGATGTTTCACTCTAAAGTGTTCGTTTTATGCTCTTCGGCAGTGCGGCCAGAAGTCCAAAATTTATTTATTTATTTATTGTCGTCAAACAAGAGTAGACCGTTTTGTTACAACGATAAAATATAGTATACACTTTAAAAATAAAATACTAATAACTAAACTAAACACTATCTGGTTTACATAGCACTACTTTAGGATGTTCTTTATAAGCGAATAGAATTGAAATATTTTTTTAATTTGCTTTTTGTCATTGTTAACTCAATAGCTTCGCAGTGCTTGTTGTAAATTGCCATCATCTGATTTAATGGTTAATTAAACTTGGCATAATTTGTACGATAATTGTTTGTTATAAATCTATTTCGTATTCGTAACTGCCGGGAAGGTATATAAAAATTAAGTTTAGATAGAAGTTCGACTGAATCAATACGACACGAAATGATATCGTTTAGAAATGAAATCATTGCATATTCTCGGCGCTCTTTAGTGTTTCGATGTTAATGAGCATACAGCGAGCTTTATAAGATGGGAGAGGAAATCGTGTCCAACCTATTTTGCGAAGTGCAAACAATAAAAATTGCCTTTGTACTGATTCTATTCATTCTTCATGTGTGATTGAGAAAGGTGACCAAACTATGCTACAATATTCCAGTATTGACCTTACATACGAGATGTATAATATTATAATTGTATATGGATAATTAAAGCTGTAACTAAAACGCTTTATAAATCCAAGCATGTTATTTGCTCTATTGATGATTGTGTTGTAATTTGTTTATTTGTTTGGTATAATTTCATCTGACATAGATTGTTCTAATGAAAACTTAAAGCTAAAGGTTAAAACTAATCAAAAATTTAAACATTACTAACAACACGAAAATTATCAAGTACTCGTTGACGAAACACATTAGTCGACACATTAAAATCGAAGAAATCAGCAAGTTCGTTGAATCTCGAGCAAACGAATCGAAGCGGATCATGCTGTCCGTACTGTGTATTTCGTGACTCCAGGAACAAGAAGTTACGACGACGAAGTTGTCTCTCAGGTGCGTACAAATTCAGCCGAGTAAGCAGAGCAGAGCTGTCAATATCGCCTGTGAGTAGCTTTGCAGCGAATAATCCCTGTGAGGTGATCCTTCGTACCTCCAGCGGCTCGATGTCTAACAGACGGCAGCGTTCCTCGTATGGCGGCAAGTTAATTGGGTCTCGCCACGGCAGAAACCGCAAAGCGTATTTTACAAATTTTCGTTGAACGCCTTTAATCCTGGCGATCCAGTTTGCATGTTCCATATTACGGCATTGGATTCCAGCAATGAGCGTACAAGCCAGCAGTACAATGATTTTAAACAAAACGGATCACGAAACTCCCTAGCAATTTTAAAGATAAAACCCAATTGTCGGTTAGCTTTTGACAGGATATCGTCATAGTGGAGTCTGAAGCTCATTTCACGATCTAAAGAAACGCCAAGATCCTTAACACATTCTGTCCTAGTAAGAGAGCAGCCACAGATTTGGTAATCATAAATAATGGGCAGAGTTTTCCGATAGATGGAAATTATGCTGCATTTTGCAATACTTAAGCCCATAAAGTTTGTTGTGCACCATTCTTCAAACAGATGAAACATTCTTTGTAACTCCAGGCATTTAATTATTTTAAAGATTTTCGTATCGTCTGCATAAAGCAGACGACAGTCCGATGGTAGTAGCGATGCGACATCGTTTATAAAAATTGAAAACAGTAGCGGACCGAGGTTGCTGCCTTGTGGAACTCCGGACCGGTTTGTGAACGATTCCGAAGTTGTCGAGCCGATTCGGACCTGTACAGAACGGTTTGTCAGATATGATTTGAACCAAGCAACACCCAACGCTGAGACGCCGAGTCGCTGCAATTTTCCTAGGAGTATTCCATGATCCACTCGATCGAATGCTGCTTTGAGATCCATATACGCCGTATCTATTTGCCACCCAGCATCCATGTTCCGTAAACAGTTCGAGGTAAACTGCATAAGGTTGGTGGATACGAAGCGCTTTGGGTAAAAGTCATGTTGTTCACTATCAATATAACTTTTACAGCTGGCGAACAGAGTGTCATTCACGATTATTTCGAATAACTTTGAGCAGGCACACAAAGAAGTAATTCCACGATAATTATTGACATTCAATTTTTGCATGGCAGTCGCTACCATGCTTTCAGTTATATGCGGAATACTGTAGTCAAACACGTCACGTGGCATTTCCCGAATAGCTTCTTCTATCTGCATCACTTTCTCTATTTGTGTTGTGACGACAATATTTAGTCAACACAGAACGAATTTTTTTGAATGGGCATGACGGTGAACATTCACAAAAATTTCGTGAAAATTTGCATCCGCTCTGATAGTGAATTAGACAATTTGTTGCTACTAACTATACAGGTTCGACAGATCGGTCCTAGTTTGGATTCCGAACTCTGTTTGGGTGGTTTCGGCAACATAAATCTTGGCTCTACACAAAGATGACTACTTGCTTCCATTTTTGGTTAGTGACAGATTTGCAAGAGTATTTTCGCCCATAAAGGCTACTACAGAAGAAATGCACTTACTGACTACGGCTACATATAATGTTAACTGCTAATTATAATTGTGTTATTCACTATCAATGTTATCTACTGCTATTTGGGCACTAAATAACGTGAGCTGTGTTGAGTAACTATTATTTACAACTATTACATAGCACAAAAATAGTGACACACTCACACACACACATACACACATATATATATATATATATATATATATATATATATATATATATATATATATATATATATATATATATATATATATATATATATATATATATATATATATATATATATATATATATATATATATATATATATATATATATATATATATATATATATATATATATATATATATATATATATATATATATATATATATATATATATATATACCCTTAGTTTTAGTAAGCACGATTGCTTCGCTTGTCGTCCTATGCTAATTCTTGGGCATGGTGGATTTCGATAGCGCTGTGATCGATTGCGCTGTGTTTTTATATGGGAAGTTTTGGCTTTGTATGGCTGTGAGTGTCTTATAGCATGGTTTTCTTTGGATAGCACGTTCTATCAGAATTTTTTTGAACTGGTATTGTTACGTATTGTGAGTTGGTAAGTTGATTGTAGTATTAGAGGATGGAATTGGCGGTTGTTCCTCAGTTGGAGATTGCATTTATGGCGAGGATTCGATTTTTGTTGTTGGTCCTCAAGCCAAAATCCGCGTTGCGTGTTTTTGTGGCAATGATGCTCGTAGTCAGAAGCCAATATTGCTCTGTACACAACTATATTTTTGTTTTTGGCGTAGTTCTGTTTATTTTTCCTTACAATGGGGACTTTTTTTACAATGGAGAAGACCTTTACATCCTAGCCCAGTACACGTGCTATTGGTAGGGTCCAATCTACCACACGGGGTGCACTGGGGGCGTGTCGGGCTCGAATGGTGACGCTGCCATTAATACCGACTAAACCCCATTGGGCTCCGCCATCATTCCTCCCAGGAACTACCTCTCGGTTTTACTTCTGGGGGGATGGCTGTACTAAATGTACTCATTCACTCTCACTCACGCGTTCATACGTCCTGTATGAGGCTTACTTGGGTGCTCTCTAAATCGCACTTTGATTCACTCTCAAACACTCCCACATGAGGCTGACTTTTGTGCTCACCTTTTTCGTTCCTTGCGAGGCTGACTTGTGTGCTCACCTTACTCATTCCTTGCTAGGCTTACTTTTGTGCTCGCCCCACCCATACCATGTGAGGCTGACTTGGGTGCTCACCCTATCACCTGATTCACTCTCGATCGTGCCACTCTATTGTACCTCTGTCACTCCCTCTGGCATCCCATGTGGGACATTTTTCTTAGGCCCCACTTCTGACATACCATGCGAGGCTGACTTGTGTGCTCACCTTTTTCATTCCTTGCTAGGCTGACTTTTGTGCTAGCCTCTACCATACCATGTGAGGCTGACTTTTGTGCTCACCCTTAACATGCCGTGTGAGACTGACTTGGATGCTCACCCTTTCACTCCTCTGCCACGCCATGAGGCATCGATAGCTAAGTCCCAACATACTACGCTACGACCCTCCCGTCTTGGCATGAGGCAGTCCACTTATACGCCTATACACTCACTCTTCTGTCTTGCTTCGGGGTGGCTGGGTTTACCCCTTACGCGGTTGCCAGTCGCTGCGCCAACCTGCCTCGGCATGAACAGACCATTCACTCCCTTTTTTGCGCTTGGCCTTTTTCGCTCAAGCTAACCAATCACTAGTTAGCCGTGCCCGCCATCTGTTGCTCGGTTCGCCAGATTACCTGTAGCCTACTGGCAATCTGGATGGTAGCAGCCGAGACTGCGTTCCACTTCTCCACCGATTGACACATCCGCTGAATGAGGGTATCAGGGGTTGTGTCACAGCCACAGACGTCAAGCATTGCTCTTCTTTCGACGTCGAACCGATGACATACGAACAGTATGTGTTCGGCAGATTCGTCTACACCTGGGCAGTCCGGGCAGACTTAGACCTCCGCGTGCCTGAACCTGTGGAGGTACTGTCGGAAACAGCCATGGTCCGACAGGAATTGTGTCAGGTGAAAGTGAACTTCCCCACGGGGTCTTTCCACCCAGCTCGATATGCTAGGTATCAGCCGGTGGGTCCACCTACCTTTCGAGGAGTTGTCCCACTCACGCTGCCATCTGGCGACCGAGGTCACCCTGGTGCGCTCGCGGTCTCCCCTATTTCCACGTAGCTCAAAGCACTCCTCATCTTCCCGAATGACCAGCCCGACTGGCATCATGCTCGCTATCACGCAGGATGCATCGTTTGATACCGTGCGGTAGGCAGATATCACTCTGAGGCACATTACGCGGTAGGTGCTCTCCAGTTTCTGTAGGTAACTGGTTGCCCTCAGTGCTCTTGACCATGACGGGCCGCCGTACTTGAGGATAGATACGGCAACGCCTGCCAGTAACCTACGTCTACTGGCGCACACCTTTGAGCTGTTGGACATCATTCTCGATAGAGCCGCAACAGCAGTCGACGCTCTCTTGCATGTATAGTCGACATGGCTGCCGAAGGTCAGCTTGTCGTCTATAATGACTCCGAGAGACTTCAGACTTCGCTGTGAAGTGATCGCGACTTCTCCCACATGGATAACTGCATGTTGTGCCGACTTCCGGTTGTTGACGATAACTACCTCCGTTTTATGATGAGCGAGCTCCAGGCCTCTCGCGCTCATCCATTCCTCCACCGTGCTGATCGCGTGTTCTGCGGTTAGTTCTACCTCAGGAATTGACTCCCCGTAGACCTCCAAGGTTACGTCGTCAGCAAAGCCGACGATCTTGACCCCAGGAGGGAACATCAGTCTCAGAACCCCGTCATACATGAGGTTCCATAGCACCGGGCCTAGGATCGAGCCCTGCGGGACTGTACGCGGTTCTGGAAGTAACTTTCCAAGATCCGGTACAGACCCACCGGTAGACTAAGCCGGTGTAACGAGAGCGCGATGGCATCCCAGCTTGCGCTGTTGAATGCGTTCTTCACGTCAAGTGTCACTAACGCACAATATCGAATACCTCGCCTTTTCCGTTGGATCGCTATCTCGGCAGTATTTATCACTGAGTTGAGAGCGTCCACTGTGGACTTACCCTTCCGAAAGCCAAACTGGTTGCTTGACAGACCGTCCGTACCTTCCGCGTATGATTTTTGGCCTGTTGAGGATGATCCTCGCAAGCAGATTGCCAGTCGTGTCGATCAGACAGATTGGTCTGTACGCCGATGGGTCTTCCCGGGCTTCGGCAACAGCACCAATTTCTGCCTTTTCCATCTATCGGGGAAACGGCACTCGTCAAGGCATCTCTGCATAGCTAGCCTGAACATGTTCGGGTTCGCTATGATCGCTGCCTTGAGAGCGTTGTTTGGAACTCCATCCGGCCCTGGAGCTTTGTTCATTGCTAGCGATTTAGCCACTGCGAGTAGTTCTTCATTCGTCACTGGAGCCACCATTTCGGCCGTGCCCGCACTGTCTCGTAGTGCAGGTGGCCAGGGGCTTGTGGCTCGAGACGGGAAGAGTACTTCGATAATCGTTGCCAACCGGTCCGGAGACCGTTCTGGGGGTGAGTAGCCCCCTTTGGTCTTGCCCATCACAATCCTGTAGGCGTCACCCCACGGATGCGTGTTGGCACTCTCACACAGGTTGTCGAAACACGCTCTCTTGCTGCTTTTAATGGCCTTGTTAAGAGCCAATTTCGCAGCTCGAAACACTTCACGGCGGTTCTCTCTTGCATCCTCGGTGCGAGCTCTTTGCATCCTACGTCTAGCTCTGAGGCAGGCTGACCGTAGAGCTGCAATCTCGGCACTCCACCAGTTTACCGGGTATCTGCCGTTTCTTGGCAATGTTTTTCTCGGCATAGTGGCGTCGCACGCGCGTGATAGAACAGCTACCAGCGCATCCCCGCTTAGACTGTCGGTGTTGGCCTTCAGTCCCAGGGCCGCGGTGAAAGCTTCGCTGTCGAAGTGATTGGACTTCCACCCGCGTACCTGACAGGGATCTCCCGCCCTCGGATGCTGCACACCATAGTTGATCCTAAAGCGGATTGCTAATTGATTGCTATGGGTGTAGCCTTCGTCTACCCTCCATTCCATGCCTGGAGCCAGACTCGGGCTGGCAAATGTTACGTCAATCCACGCCTCCACCCCGTTTCTACGGAATGTACTAGCGGAGCCATTATTAGCTAGCACAGTATCGAGTTTCGCAAGCGCATCCATTAGCGCTTGACCCCTGCTATTTGTACAGCGGCTGCCCCACTCCACTGCCCAAGCGTTAAAGTCTCCCGCTATGACTACCGGTTTCCGGCCCACTAGGTCCGACGAGAGCCTGTCGATCATCTGGTTGAACTGTTCTATTGGCCACCTTGGTGGGGCGTAGCAGCTGCAATAGAACACACCATTGATCTTGGCAATCGCCACACCCTCGGTAGAACTGTTCTATTGGCCAAGGTGGCCAATAGAACAGTTCTACCAGATGATCGACAGGCTCTCGTCGGACCTCGTGGGCCGGAAACCGGTAGTAATAGCGGGAGACTTCAACGCTTGGGCAGTGGAGTGGAGCAGCCGCTGTACAAATAGCAGGGGTCAAGCGCTAATGGAAGCGTTTGCGAAACTCGATACTGTGCTAGCTAATGATGGCTCCGCTAGTACATTCCGTAGAAACGGAGTGGAGGCGTGGATTGATTTGACCTTTGCCAGCCCGAGTCTGGCTCCAGGCATGGAATGGAGGGTAGACGAAGGCTACACCCATAGCGATCACTTAGCAATCCGCTTTAAGATCAACTATGGTGTGCAGCATCCGAGGGCGGGAGATCCCTGTCAGGTACGCGGGTGGAAGTCCAATCACTTCGACAGCGAAGCTTTCACCGCGGCCCTGGGACTGGAGGCCAACACCGACAGTCTAAGCGGGGATGCGCTGGTAGCTGTTCTATCACGCGCGTGCGACGCCACTATGCCGAGAAAAACACTGCCAAGAAACGGTAGATGCCCGGTATACTGGTGGAGTACCGAGATTGCAGCTCTACGGTCAGCCTGTCTCAGAGCTAGACGTAGGATGCAAAGAGCTCGCACCGAGGATGCAAGAGAGAACCGCCGTGAAGTGTTTCGAGCTGCGAAATTAGCCCTTAACAAGGCTATTAAAAGCAGCAAGAGAGCGTGTTTCGACAACCTGTGTGAGAGTGCCAACGCGAATCCGTGGGGTGACGCCTACCGGATTGTGATGGTCAAGACCAAAGGGGGCTCCTCACCCCCAGAACGGTCTCCGGACCGGTTGGCAACGATTATCGAAGTACTCTTCCCGTCTCGAGCCACAAGCCCCTGGCCACCTGCACTACGAGACAGTGCGGGCACGGTCGAAATGGTGGCTCCAGTGACGAATGAAGAACTACTCGCAGTGGCTAAATCCCTAGCAATGAACAAAGCTCCAGGGCCGGATGGAGTTCCAAACAACGCTCTCAAGGCAGCGATCATAGCGAACCCGAACATGTTCAGGCTAGCTATGCAGAGATGCCTTGACGAGTGCCGTTTCCCCGATAGATGGAAAAGGCAGAAACTGGTGCTGTTGCCGAAGCCCGGGAAGCCGCCAGGCGACCCATCGGCGTACAGACCAATCTGTCTGATAGACACGACTGGCAAACTGCTTGAGAGGATCATCCTCAACAGGCTCACCCCGTACGCGGAAGGTACGGACGGTCTGTCAAGCAACCAGTTTGGCTTTCGGAAGGGTAAGTCCACAGTGGACGCTCTCAACTCAGTGATAAATACTGCCGAGATAGCGATCCAACGAAAAAGGCGAGGTATTCGATACTGTGCGTTAGTGACACTTGACGTGAAGAACGCATTCAACAGCGCAAGCTGGGATGCCATCGCGCTCTCGTTACACCGGCTTAGCCTACCGGTGGGTCTGTACCGGATCCTGGAAAGTTACTTCCAAAACCGCATACTGATATACGAGACCGATGCCGGTCAGAAAAGGGTTCCGATTACCGCCGGAGTCCCGCAGGGCTCGATCCTAGGCCCGGTGCTATGGAACCTCATGTATGACGGGGTTCTGAGACTGAAGTTCCCTCCTGGGGTCAAGATCGTCGGCTTTGCCGACGACGTAACCTTGGAGGTCTACGGGGAGTCAATTCCTGAGGTAGAACTAACCGCAGAACACGCGATTAGCACGGTGGAAGAATGGATGAGCGCGAGAGGCCTGGAGCTCGCTCATCATAAGACGGAGGTAGTTATCGTCAACAACCGCAAGTCGGCACAACATGCAGTTATCCATGTGGGAGAAGTCGCGATCACTTCACAGCGAAGTCTGAAGTCTCTCGGAGTCATTATAGACGACAAGCTGACCTTCGGCAGCCATGTCGACTATACGTGCAAGAGAGCGTCGACTGCTGTTGCGGCACTATCGAGAATGATGTCCAACAGCTCAAAGGTGTGCGCCAGTAGACGTAGGTTACTGGCAGGCGTTGCCGTATCTATCCTCAGGTACGGCGGCCCGTCATGGTCAAGAGCACTGAGGGCAACCAGTTACCTACAGAAACTGGAGAGCACCTACCGCGTGATGTGCCTCAGAGTGATATCTGCCTACCGCACGGTATCACACGATGCATCCTGCGTGATAGCGAGCATGATGCCAGTCGGGCTGGTCATTCGGGAAAATGAGGAGTGCTTTGAGCTACGTGGAAATAGGGGAGCCCGCGAGCGCACCAGGGTGACCTCGGTCGCCAGATGGCAGCGTGAGTGGGACAACTCCTCGAAAGGTAGGTGGACCCACCGGCTGATACCTAGCATATCGAGCTGGGTGGGAAGACCCCATGGGGAAGTTCACTTCCACCTGACACAATTCCTGTCAGGCCATGGCTGTTTCCGTCAGTACCTCCACAGGTTCGGACACGCGGAGGTCCCAGTCTGCCCAGACTGCCCAGGTGTAGATGAAACTGCCGAACACATACTGTTCGTATGTCATCGGTTCGACGTCGAAAGAAGAGCAATGCTTGACGTCTGTGGCTGGGACACAACCCCGGATACCCTTATTCAGCGGATGTGTCAAACGGTGGAGAAGTGGAACGCAGTCTCGGCTGCTACCATCCAGATTGCCAGTAGGCTACAGGTAATCTGGCGAACCGAGCAACAGACGGTGGGCACGGCTAACTAGTGATTGGTTAGTTGGAGCGAAAAGGGCCAAGCGCAAAATAAGAGAGTGAATGGTCTGTTCATGCCGAGGTAGGTTGGCGCAGCGAATGGCAACCGCGTAAGGGGTAAACCCAGCCACCCCGAAGCAAGACAGAAGAGTGAGTGTATAGGCGTATAAGTGGACTGCCTCATGCCAAGACGGGAGGGTCGTAGCGTAGTATGTTGGAACTAAGCTATCGATGCCTCATGGCGTGGCAGAGGAGTGAAAGGGTGAGCATCCAAGTCAGTCTCACACTGCATGTTAAGGGTGAGCATAAAAGTCAGCCTCACAGGTTGGTAGAGGCTAGCACAAAAGTCAGCCTAGCAAGGAATGAAAAAGGTGAGCACAAAAGTCAGCCTCGCATGGTATGTCAGAAGTGGGGCCTAAGAAAAATGTCCCACATGGGATGCCAGAGGGAGTGACAAAGGTACAATAGAGTGGCACGATTGAGAGTGAATCAGGTGATAGGGTGAGCACCCAAGTCAGCCTCACATGGATGGGTAGGGCGAGCACAAAAGTAAGCCTAGCAAGGAATGAGTAAGGTGAGCACACAAGTCAGCCTCGCAAGGAACGTAAAAGGTGAGCACAAAAGTCAGCCTCATGTGGGAGTGTTTGAGAGTGAATCAAAGTGTGATTTAGAGAGCACCCAAGTAAGCCTCATACAGGATGTATGATCGCGTGAGTGAGAGTGAATGAGTACATTCAGTACAGCCATCCCCCCAGAAGTAATACCGAGAGGTAGTTCCTGGGAGGAATGATGGCGGAGCCCAATGGAGTTTAGTCGGTATTAATGGCTGCTCACCATTCGAGTCCGACACGCCCCCAGTGCACCCCGTGTGGTAGATTGGACCCTACCGTTAGCACGTGTACTGGGCTAGGACATAAAGGTCTTCTCCATTGTAAAAAAAAAAAAAACACCCTCGGCAAAGGAGTGTATTACCTCTTGAACTGGGAACCGTCGCGTTGTACAGATTGCCACCATTCCAGACCCATCCGACACCCAATTGCCGTTGCCGGCAGGGATGCGGTACGGGTCTGATAAGAGGGCGACATGTGTCCTCGACTCCGAGCCCGACTGCCACAGCAGCTGTTGGGCTGCTGCACAATGGTTAAGATTTAGCTGTGTGACGTTCACGGCTTCTTCTTATTTGCCTCACCGAAGGGACACGAAGGTCCGCCCATAACATGTTTATGGGCTTGCTTCTTAGCGGTGCAGATAAGGCACTTGTACGCCTTAGTGCAACCCCGCTCCTTATGCCCCTCCTCGCCGCAGCGACGACATAATTTGCTCCTGTCTATGTTCGTGCACTCGTAGGCTTTGTGGCCGGACTCAAGGCACCGATAGCACCAATCCACTGATGGCGGCTGGGGTATGCTAATAGGGCATACCGACCAGCCGATCTTCAGCTTCCCTTTCTCGGTTACCTTTTTGGCATCCGCCTTCAGTAGCCTGAGGTAGGCTACTTGGGTGCCAGAGGGTCCATCTCTAAAACGCACAGAGGCCCGCTCGATTGTGACGTCGCATTGTTCCGTAACGGCTGCGACGACATCTTCTGCGGTCGTGAACTCGTCCAGATGCTTGCACTGGAGAGTCATTTCCGCTCCTAGCGACCTGACTTGGGCGCCTTCACCAAGGACCTCTTGGGCCAAGGCCTTGTATACCGCACTAGATTGTGCGCCTCGCTTGAGCACCAGAAGCATTTCTCCCGTGCGTCTCACGCTACGCACATCTTGCCCAAGGTCCAAAAGGCTTTCGGCCGCCTTCATCGACTTAAGGATATCGGCGTATTTGTCCTTATCGGTTTTTAACCACAAGGCCTCGCCTCTGTCCTTGGCCTTCTTCGCGGGCCGCGGTTCCTCCGGTGTCGGTGCCGGCTTCTTCTTGGTGACCAGCGTCCAGGGGTTAACGCCCCCTGCCCCGGTCGGGCCGGGTTGCTGGTACCAACGCTCTGCTCAGCGAGGTCACTCTCACCCTCGCTTACCTCGGCCAGACGGCGTTTGGCCTTAACGGTTGCACGCCGTGTGATGTTGGTTTTCGCACCCTCGCCTGGCGACTTCCTAGGGCGCTTCGCGTTCGACGCCGTCTTGCGATTGCCCTTGCCCTTGCCTTTTCCATTCGAGGGGAACTCGGCCGCCGCTTCGAGCGACGTGGCTGCTCCATAGAAGGTGAAGGCCACTGTCTGAGTGCCCGTATCGACCTTCTCTTTTCCCTCCCTCTTGGAGGCCACTGTCTGGGTTTCTCTGTCGGACTTCTCCCGACATTCCACCCTCTTGGCATAAGCCTGCTGCTCCTGTCTTGCGACACGAACAGGTTTTCGGAGTTCCAGGAGACTCTGTTTTAACTCCTTGCTTATGTTTTGCTTTGCGCTAGTGTACTCGATTATTGAATCGAGCTGCTCCACCACTTTGCGCATCGCAGATAGTGGCCCGTCCGGTGCGTTAGTAGGGCTATTTCCTACCGCTGCTGGGGGCTCACTGGTGCTTTCAGATGCAGCACTCATCGCTCCACTACTCTCCCCACGGGGGGAAACCTCGCCAAACCACCTCTAGCAAAGGGGTTTGGCACCTTTGTTTGTTTATTTTTGTTTTTGTTTATCTCCATGTTTGAACCCACAAGAAGCGCGAGAATAAATGTCCGCCACGCCAGAGCTCCGCATTAACGTGGTAAGGGACGCTTACTGTGGGGGTTGCCCAGGTACCCCACAGGCTCCGTTAACGATCGAGCATCTTTTTCACCCCCTCGATCACTCATCCCTCGGCACGGGTCGCTTCACGCCTTGGAATTGGGGTTATGACCTACCTTGCTTTACGTGGTGACCTCGGCCCATCCTCCTTTACCAGAGCTTTGGACCTGTAGCTCTGGTTCTCAATAGTTCCATGTACGTATATTATTACAGACATGCCACTATTGAGATCCGTCATTCGCTAGCGGAGTTACTATGGGGTCTAGAGAAGGCGACTGCACCATGATGTCTTTGGGATGGTATACGCCAACTGCTGATGTCTTCACGTCTACAAGGAGGTAGTTGTTTGCTCCTCGTACTTCTCGAACGTAATAGGGGATAAATTTCGGGCCGACTTTCTTCGTTCGTTGAGCTATTGCTGAGGACTTTTGAAAGGATCTTCGCCAGACAAGCTCTTCGACTGAGAACTTCGTTTCTCGCGGCCGTAAATCGTGACGGTGCTTACTCTAGTCGTATGCCAAACGAATACGATCTACCACGAAACGCCGTATGTTCTGTGTCGCCTTAAGTCTTGCTTCTTGAGCCTGCGCTTCATCTTCTGCTGTATTCATCGCTGCTGTTGTGTACTGTTTCGTGAATAAGATGTGATTTCGGCCAAAGTTGGCAGCCCGCTCCTGCATCCAAGAGTTTCATGTTTCGCTGTGTTGCTTGCTCAAATGATCTGTTGTAGGTGCTCGGCCCAGTTTCGTTAGTCTTGATCAACAAGTGCTCTAACACAGGTGACAAGAGTTCTATTCGTGCGTTCAGCTGCGTTGCACATTGGCGTGTAGTAGGCTGTCCGCATATGCATGATGTTATAACGGAGTAGGAGAGAGCGAAACACATGAGACGTGAACTGAGATCCTGAGTCTGTCACGATGATTCTCGGTATTGAAAATCGTACTCTCCAAGTACGCTGTCATGTTGTGCGCGTTCGCTATGTGAAAGGGTTCAACAACAACGAATTTTGTGATACAATCAACGATCACTAGCAGAACAGTATTTCCGCTGCGTGATCTAATCATGGGTCCTACCCAGCCGATGGAGATGAGTTCCCAAGATTGCTTGGCAGGTTTGGTCGCTCTCATTGGTGGAGTTAACATCGATGTTGGTGCTTTAGATGATTTGCAGACTTCACAACGTTGAATGTAGCGCTTCACGTCAATTGTCATGTTGGGCCAATAGTTCGGTCTTCGGTTTTGTCGCAGTGAATCCGGAACGATATGCTTCCATCGTTGAGCTTATGTGCCGGTAACGTCCGCAGCCATGCAGTTCTTGTATAACAGTCCTTCTACAATTCGGAAATTTGAATAGTTGTCTCCGTCTTCCTCTACCTTTTTCAAGAGATCCTCATACCATTTGTCGGTCAACCCTGATGCGTTTGTTGTGACCGCACTGGTGTCTCCAATTCTGCTAAGGCAGCCCTGAACAGCATTAATCGGTATTTAATGTCGAAGGTGAACGCGTTGAGACGTAGTATCCAGCGGGCCATTAATGGAGTTGGATTCTTCATCGTCTTCAAGTACGTAAGGCTTGAACGATCGCAGTAGACTGTGAAGTGACTTCCCTCTACATAACCTCTGAACTTTTCGATGGCCTTGATGACCGCCAGGCATTCTCGTTCTGTAACAGAATATTTGCGCTCCGACGGAGATAGTTTTTGTGACATGCAGCAGATTACTTTCTCGTCACCATTGTTCTCTTGGGTAAGTACAGCGGCTACCGCGACGTCACTTGCATCACACGCTATTGAAAAGGATTTAGTGTAGTCTGGTGTGCACAACACCGGCGCACTGCAAAGGTGTTGCTTAAGCGTGTTGAAAGCGATTTCACAGGCTTCATTCCACGTAAACTTGACTTTCGCTTTTGTTAGTTCCGTTAGTGGCGTTGCGGTGCGGGAAAAATCCTCGATGAAGCAACGGTACCATCCACACATTCCTAAGAATCGCTGTACTTCTTTCTTGGAAGTGGGTATCGAAAAGTTGCTTATCGCTACTGTTTTTTCCTTGTCTACATTCCAGCCATTTTCGTCTAGTACATATCCTAAATATTTTAAGCTCCGACGACAAAAGATTGATTTAGACGTATTTATTGTAAGACCTGCGGCGTTGAGTCTGCGGGCCACTTCCTGTAATACCTGCAGATGTTCCTCTAGTGTCTGTGTTGCGATTATTAGATCATCCAAATAGATAAACATTTTGGGTTCCATGTCGATAAATATATGGTTCATTACCCTAGATAGTGCTTGGCTAGCAGTGGGTAACTCAAAAGGAACCCTTCGGAACTGGTAGTGACCCCGATGTGGAATTGTGAAGGCCGTCTTCTGCTTGGAATCGTCATCGAGTGGGATTTGTCAGAATGCAAACTCCAGGTCAATCGATAAAAGAAATCGGCTTTCACTGAGATTACTCACGATGGAGGCTATCTGAGGAATGAGATAGGCCTCTTGGACTATTATTGTATTTAACCGTCGTGCGTCTAGACATAACCGCATGGATCCATCCTTCTTTTTTACAGCTACAATGGGATTATTCCAAGCACAGCAAACCGCTTCTTCAATCACTCCTAAGGAGAGTATTGTTCTGTATGACGGTGGAATGAAAGACGAGAGTTACTTACACTATACTTTATACATAACAGTCGGAATACAAAAGAGACTTAATCTAATCAGCGCAGGCTTTATATAGGTTTAGCACCGGAAATGAATAGGTTGAACAATCAACAATATAATATTCCACAATCAAGATAGTGAGAGAGCTACCCTGACATCTATGGCGTAATTCTACAGCTATAATTATAGTAACAATAATAGAGTAACCTAATATATTAAATCAAATCTATGCGGCGCTCTTTTAATTCGATTCGATCTTCTAACCTTTTTCGGCGAACTCAATTTTACATCACTACTTCTATTATTATCCATTGGTTGAGGTTCTTCATTTGAATGTTCATTTGGAACAAAAGTTTTGGCATGGACCAAATAATCAGGATGAAACCTATCATCTAAGCTGGATTTCATAATCTGATTACGGTGAACATATTTAATATTATCGTTAACATTAATTAAGTATGTACAAAAGCTAACCTTTTTTACAACTCTTGCTGGAATCCATTTTACATAATTTTTAAACACATTTTTGTACATTATGTATGCATTATTTTCAAAAACTTCTTCATCTATCCTTTTGTCTTGTTTTTGTCCATCATTCGATTTTAGAGTACAATTTTGTTCCGAATTTTGTTTTTCTTTTTGCTTAGGATTTAATTTACTTAATAGCGTTCTTGGTTTAAATGAGTAGATCAAACTACTTGGAGTTCTGCCAGTAACAGTAGAGGGGGTATTGTTGTATGTTATCACGAATTTACATATCAATTCAGACAGAGACATCCTTCGATCTGTTGACGAATCAATTTTGAACACTCCTTTGACTGTTTCAGTGGCGTAGCCAGAAATTTGGTTTGGAGGGGGTTTTGATGAGAATCGCATTTTTTTTGAAAAAATGCTTAAATTTAATATGAGTTTGATAAATTATTGAAAACTCAAAAACATAAGTAGTCTAACAGATGTCATTCCAGTCTACAAACAAGAAGGATCAACATGGAACAGTTTTCAAACCTCTATAGATTATTTTCTTGTATAAAATGCCAATGAAGTTAAAAATTGCGACGTTTTAAAGTGGGATAAATGATTTAAAAAATTTTCAACGTTCAAGATCACCTAATATAATAATCCTAGACTTTGAAGGTTTGGCAACTTCGGGAAGTTATCAACATAAAACAGCGCCTGCTTTGATGTAGAAATTTTAGTAATTAATTCTCATAGAGGTAATTATGGTGAATTAATTTTTCAAAAATATTAAGAGACATGGTGCCTTCAGCAAAGTTTTTGATAATGTCATTTCAAACAATTTTGTTGGAAATATGAAGGCTACATGAATTCAACATATAGGGATTTAAATGGACTGGGCCTGCTATATTTCTCCTTAGTGAAGAAAAATTTAGGTGAAAACTATTTTTTTCTGCGCTACGGATAAAATTGTTTGAAACAATCATTGCGAGTTGAGAACACAAAACCTATAACTAAATTATGGATGGATGGAACTGAAACTTGCGTTTCGACTCCATCTCATCAGAATCCAACACTAACTTGGTTGGCGGACTAAGCCAGCGCCGAATTGATGCTAGCTCCTGAAAATGGAATCACTCTTTGTGTTTTTGAGTCCTTTTAATCCCTGGGAATTATTTGCTATAAATCCAGTTCCCTTATTTTTTTGTAAGCTTCAAAGGCACCTTGAACGCAATGTGAATTTATTATTTAATTACCGCAGAAGTGATTTATCAAATACAGTAATTTCAGAATAGCTTGTTGTAAAGGTTTTCTACTACTATATTTCGATACTCTGAATATGTGGGATATTTATGTCTTTGACAAAGTTGTTTGAAATAGCACTTTCGAAAACTTTGCTGGAGACATTAAGTCTCGACTCAAATTTGCTTGAAGAGTAATTCTTCTCTATAATTACTTCTAGGAGGATTAACCGTCAAAATTATTCTATCAGCAGATGAACAGTTTTACGTTTTGAAATTCTTCAATGTTACTTAACATCGAAATTTGGCAGTTTCGAATGAATGTGATCGTGACCGTTAAAAATTTATCGAGCATTAATTTTACTTTTCTTCATTAGTCAACCTCACAACTTGCAGTACTAGTACGTAGCACAAAAAATTTTAGTACGCCATTCATTGCATCCTGCTAAGAGGCTATTCATATAGTTGATAATACAACAAAAATCCAATGCTCATAAAACCGATCCTGACCTGCTAGAGACAAAATTACATCAGCTTTCAACTAGTTTCTGAAATGTTATTCTTGTTGTTAACTATATTGAATTGTTGTCTAAACTCTACACAATCTAAAAAAATACATTTTCAGCAAATGTTGAAATGTATGTAAGTTTTCGGTAAACAAGCTTATGTTTTATATGCAACCAACCTATTCGAATTTAGATTCCCATTCGAAAAATTGTCTCTAATCCATATTTTGAAGCATCTTTCCAAAAATGAGCTCATAATAATTCAGACAGTTATTTTATTTTACATTGAAGTAATTTGACAACTATGGGATTTTGGCTATGAGATAAGTTACAAGATCCTCTTCCCACAATTTTCGAAAAGTTCTCATGACGCTTTAAATACAGTTCTCAATGTAGTGATCAGAGAATATTTTTCCAAAAATATGTTGTGGAATATTAAATTAAATTCGTCAGTATCAATTATTTTTTTTCAATCCAATTAATTTTGGTTTGGGGGGGGTCTAACCCCCAACCCCCCCCCCCCTTGCTACGCCACTGGACTGTTTGCACAGCCCTTTCAGCCAACCCATACGGGATGATACGGGGGGATTCGAGTCATTTTAATACCATTTTGCTCTCCAAACTCACCAAATTCCTTGGAACCAAATGGCGGACGATTATCAGAGACGATCTGATCAGGTAACCCAAAGTACGCAAAAAATTCTCTCATTTTACTGATTATAGAAGCAGCATTGGTTTTGATCATTTCCTTTATATCTATAAACTTCGAAAATTAATCTACTACGACCAAACATGTATATTTTTCGAAATGAAAAAAAATCGACATGGATTCTTTCAAATGGCCGAGTAGACTCGAGCCATTCTACAGTGTCTTTGGAGCACTTCGAGTTTTGTGTTTGCTGACAAGTAGGACACGATGCAACGAATTTTTCAATGTCTTCGTTGATATTTTTCCACCACACATACGATCTAGCATTCATCTTCATTCGTACTATTCCACAATGAGGCTCGTGCACTATAGCGAGTACACTCTTCTTTAGCTTTTCAAGGACAACAATACGATCATAGTAGAACAAAGCACCATCTTCAATGCTAAAATTGCTACGGATTTTGAAGTACGGTTGTAAATAATCAGGAACTATGTTAGGCTAACTATCATGGACGCAAACGAACAATTTCTGGACGAACTGATCACGTTTTTGTTCATTCCTAATCTTTTCAAAATCAAGAGGACAGTCTTCAGTTAAACGGTGTATAGATTCATCTTCAAGACCAGTTGGTTCTGGTAACGGTAATCTAGATAGTGCGTCAAGGTGGCGCATTTCTCGTGCTGGGCGATGGATAAATTCATACTTGTTCATCGACAATATGACTGACCAACGCTGTAACCTTGATGCAGAAACGACAGACGTTCCTTTTGTAGGACTAAATATTTGTTTCAGTGCTTCAGAATCGGAACATAGAAAGAAGCACTTACCATATAGGTATTTGTGAAAACGAGTCACAGCGAAGATTATTGCAAGTGCCTCGCGGTATAGCTGGGAGTAGTTTCGCTCCACTGGGGAAAGAGTGCTTGATGCAAATAGGACTGGACGCTCAACCCCATCAACAATGTGAGATAGTATTGCACCCACACCGAGAGGACTTCCATCAGCACAAACTACGATTTTCTTCTCCGGATCGTACCGAGTTAAGACATTATTCTCGATTAGTTGCTTGCTTCTTTCAAATGTAGACTGACAAAGGAGACTCCAATCAAACTTTGAACCCTTTTTCAACAAATTGTATAGTTCTCGCAATTCCTCGTACAATTTAGGGATGAATCTACCATAATAATTTAATAATCCCAAGTAGGCTTGTAGCTCAGGAACGAACTTGGGAGCTAGAGCATTTACAATCGCTGCCATTTTTTCAGCATTTGGACGAATGGTATTACAACTTAGTGTATGGCCTAAGAAATCTACGGACTGTTCGAAAAATTTGCACTTTTCAAGATTGATCTTCACACTATGTTCATTCAGACGACTAAGAACCTCTAAAAGTCGAACCCTACAATCTTCCATAGTCCTACCACCAATAATAATGTCATCAAGATACACTTTTGTCCCAGGTATGCCTTGCAACACCCTGTCAATCACAGACTAAAATATCGAAGGTGCACTCGACACACCGAATGGAAATCGTGTATACTGATATAAACCCTTGTGTGTATTAATCGTTAAATACTGGCGAGACTGCTCAGACACCTTAGGTGCAGGTATGCCCTGGATAGATCAAGTACACAAAAATAGTTCAAATTGGCTAAACTAGCGAATAGATCATCACTGCATGGAAGAGGGTAGTGTTCGGTTTCGATGAATTTGTTGATCGTAACTTTACAATCTATACAAATACGCACCGAATCAGACTTTGGCACTACCACAATTGGAGATGCCCACGGGCTAGACTTCACGGGGATTAACACACCTTCGCGACACATTCTTTCCAGTTCATTTTCGACTCGATCACGGATTCCGAAAGGAACTGTATAGGCTTTATGGAAAATTGGAACGGCTTCTGGTTTGAGCCCTATTTCTGATTCATAACCGATAATACACTTCGATAGACTTTGAGAGATCACACTTGGAAATCGTTTCTGAATATAATCCAGATCGATAGACTCGTTACCCACGAATTGAATTCGTGTTGTACTAGAACTGAATAATTGTCTCCAGTCCGTGACCAAATTATCAAGCCAGGGGCGACCGATTAACGGCATCTTAGATACTGCTGGCATCCTACACTCACAGATGACAAGTTCTAACTCTACAACACGTGCACTTTCTGGTAACCTAACCTTAACCTTAACCTGACCATTAATTTGGATCTTATCCCCAGTTAGAGTTACAAACGTTTTGGGGCACTTTTGAATCGGAATTCCACTGAATAGCGATAAATGCCTTTCTAGTGCCATGACGGACGCACTAGTTCCTGTATCGACCTCCATGATGACAGACCTGCCTTCGATGATGACGTCCATCTTGGCTACTGGACCTACAAACCAACGACGTATGTCCTTTCTTCCCGCACGCAAAACATTCCCAGTTCCGTGCTGGACACTCCTTCAGCTCATGAGACTTTCCACACAGATGGCACGTTTTACGAAATTCGCTTTTAGTTGGCTGTGATGATGGCTTCCCTTCTTTACCACGTGATTGCTTCCAACCTAACCTCTTCACATACTATTGTGTTGGATGTTGCAACGTGGGGTTGCCGGACTCCGCCATTTCGTAGTTCAATGCCAATTCACACGCCGATTTAAAGGTTAAATTTTTCTCCTATAGAAGAATTGCTCGCAAACCCGAACTTTGAATTCCAATCACAAACCTGTCCGCAAGGCGTCATTTAAGAAATCTTCAAATTTACACGACTGAGCACGTGCTTTTATCGCGACAATGTACTCTGCTATCGAATCTGACGATGCTTGCACACATTGGTGAAACTTATACCTTTCCGCGATCACGTTTACTGTAGGCGCAAAATGGATGGACAATGCGGTCACCAATTCTGCGTATTCCTTCGTCTTCGGTTCTGCAGGTATCACTAACGACTTTAGGATCTTATAGGTTTCTGGACCGATGAGTGTGATGAGCATAGCGACACGTTTGTTATTGGTTACATCATTCAGCTCGAAAAAGAGTTCGAGACGCTCTTTGTACTCTTCGAAGCACTCACCAGGGACGTATGGTTCAATGCTTCCGATCATTCCACCACGATTTATGATTACTGGTTTTGACTGTTCAGATTCTACTTTCTTTTCGCCCTCTGGCATTACTTCACGACCACGTGATTTAAACCGACGAACTGACTTTAACACGACAAATATCACTCAAACATCGAATACGCGTTACCAATTTCTTCGTCGTCAACTGTTCTGTATGACGGTGGAATGAAAGATGACAGTTACTTATACTATACTTTATATTTAAGAGTCAGAATACAAAAGAGACTTAATCCAATCAGCGCAGGCTTTATATAGGTTTAGCACCGGAAATGAATAGGTTGAACAATCAACAATATAATGTTCCACAATCAAGATAGTGAGAAAGCTGCCCTGACATCTATGGCGTAATTCTACAGCTATAATTATAGTAACAATAATAGAGTAACCTAATATATTTCAAGTATCCTGTCCACTTCCTTGTCATTCAGAACAAACTTGGAAATGGGGTAATATTTCTGCTTAAATGGTTGTACAATTGCCGTATCAATCTTATGGTCTTCTGCTTCGCAAACTTTGTTATTGTCGTTCGTGATATTTTCCTCAGGTTTAATAGTTAATGTGCAATAGACATATCTTAGAAGTGCAGCAGCAGAATACGAACATCGTACCGAGAAGCTGTTATGAATATTCATCAATCACTTTTATTCAAGGTCGAATTTTTCAACGAAGTAATAAAAAGTGGGTTCATAGCTCGTCGCTTTAAAATATCAGAATGCTATAGCTACGATATTTCGAAGAAAAGATTTCTAACTATTTCGAAAGATTCCAACTTCATGTTCATGACCCGCGGCACAAAAAACGAACAGTTGTTGATGTAGATGCAGTGTCGGTGGAGTGAAGACGGTGCGATTGTGACAACCAGATTGGATTCGGTCATAAAATTAAATAGCTGATTCTTGTTGGTGGAGTGCATCCATCCTCCCTCCACAAATTTCATACACAAGCAGTTTTCGAGTAGTTCTTTGACAACCGCTAACGCTACTCTCTGAAGGGTTACTCGGTGTCGACAGAGCATTGTACTAAAGCAAAATGGCACAGTCATTGTAACATGCGATAACAAAAGCAAAACAATGTCTGAAAACGGAGATGCCGAAGATCAAATCATCTGCTCAATTTGCAAAAAAAAATGAGCAGGACGCAAACAAAGTGATAGAATGTACCTCTTGTTTCAACAGTGTGCACTTTAGGTGCAAGAGAATCTACGGTAACGGAGTACAAAAGACACGCCAACAACCATTTTTCGTCTGTTCCACAAATTGTGCCGATATACACCAGCGGCTGAGTGAAAAGTCAGGAATCGATATGCTAGTATCCGATCTTAATGAATCAATTCGCGCTACAATCAGGGCCGAAATGGACTCAGTGAATGCAAAAATCGACGCGTCTCAACGTACTTTGATGGAAGAGTTCAAGTCTTTCAAACACGACTTTGAGGATTTAAAGAACGAAAACATTGAGCTGAAGCGGAGTCTGGACACCCTTACTGATAAATACAACTCATTGGTAAAGCTAGTGTACACACTCGAGACAGAGGTCGATAAAAACACTCGCGGATCGTTGCAAACTAACGCAGTAGTGCTTGGAGTGCCAGTTCGTGATGAGGAAAACACAGCTGAAGTCATGAAAGATCTGTGTAACTCAGTGTCGTGTGTACTTCCAGAAGGCGCAATCATATCGGCAAAAAGAATGTTGTCCAAGGGTAACAAGCAACCTGCACCACCCATTAAGGTTGTCTTTGCAGATGTGGAGACAAAGGAGCAGTTATTAGCTAAGAAAAAACAGTATGGCAAGCTTTCCTCGGGTTCGATCAACAGTATGCTCACTATCAATGGGAATTCACTAAACGTGATTATTCGGGATGAACTGTCGCCTTTAAGCCTGTCACTTCTGAATGAGCTGAGAGAACTACAAGACATACTTGGCATTAAATATGTATGGCCTGGGCGGCATGGCAATATCTTGCTTAGACGTCAAGAGGGTGCAAACGTTGAAGTAATAAGGAATCGAGAGGACGTTCAGCGTGTTGCGCAAGCACACTTTAAGAGAGCATTGTCGTCATCGTCTCCTAACAACATGTCCTCGATCTTGGAGCCGTCTCCCAAGCGCACCCGTCCGTGATCATCAAGCATTTCCGTTTATCAGTAATTAATTGTTTGTAATAATGGATTTTTCAAATAAATATTATACTTCATATGATGATTTCTGTAAATCGAAGATAATAGAAAATGATTTTAAAGTCATTCAAATTAATGTAAGAGGATTAAATAATACGACTAAATTTGATTACCTACTCGAATGTATTGATGCATATAGAGGGAAATTTGATGTCATTGTTCTCTCAGAAACGTGGTTAAAGGATGAACGCACATCGTTGTATCATATCAAAGGTTACTCCTCGATATTTGCTTGTAGAACCGAAACAACTGGAGGAGGCTTAGCTGTGTATGTACGGGAAGAGCACCAAACTAAGGTTAAACTAGTTCAAAACGTTGCTGAGTTCCATCACATTCACATCGAAATCAACAGTATGAGTCGTAAATTGCAACTACATTCGTTCTATCGTCCTCCATCGCAAAGCCATAAACCATTTTTTGACGTTTTGGAGAGCATATTTTGTAACTCGAATAGTGATTGCTTGATAGTGGGAGATATAAATATATCTATCAATAAAATTGAAAACAGTGTTGTGAAGGAATACCTTTCTCTTCTGCGGTCATTCAATTTTGCGGTGACTAACTCTGTTCCAAGTAGACCAGCATCTCAGGCTATACTAGACCATTCAATCTGTTGTTCGACCCTGCAGACAGCTGTTCACAACGATACCATATTTACAGATATCAGCGACCACATTTTTATCGTCACAACTTTAAAATGCGTATACAAATCAACTCCAACCGTTCTAGAAAAATATATTGTAGACAACCACCGTCTGAACACCGAGTTTGCTTCCTTCTTGAGTAATATTCCGTCCGATATGCCTCCTTTCGCAAAACTATCATTGATTACTGAAGAATACCGATCAATAAAGCATCGCAACTCCAGGAAAATTACTATAAATGCAACACTTAAATCGCCTCTCTGCCCTTGGATCAATGTTGACATATGGAATCTAATTCGACATAAAAACAGCCTGATTAAGAGATATAAGCGCCGTCCTGACGATTCGCAGCTAAAATCCTTGCTTGACCAAGTGTCAAAAAAATTGATAGATTCGAAACGTAGGGCAAAAAATCAGTATTTCAACAGTTTACTGAACACCTCAAATCAGAAACATCAATGGAAACTACTTAATGAAGTAATAGGACGTGGGAAAGGTAAAAACGATTCACTTACGCTAAAGCGCGATGATGATATGGTTTCAGATAGTGGTGCAATCAGTGAGATATTTAATGATCATTTTAGTCAGGTGGGGCCTAAGCTTGCATCTAAAATTGACAGTGATCGCGATATAATGAGGTTCAATTCACTCGATTATAACCCGTCAACGATTTTCATTGCTCCAGCATACAAAGAAGAAGTGATTATATTGATAAGCAAACTAGATTCAAAAAAGTCTTGTGGACCTGATGAAATTCCTGTAGATGTCTTGAAACATTATAATGTTGTATTCGCCAAGATGTTGGCAGATGTTTTCAACGAAGCGGTAGTAAACGGAGTTTACCCAGATTTTCTGAAGGTTTCAAAGATCATTCCGGTGTATAAATCCGGAGATAAAACGTCAGTTGATAATTACCGACCGATTGCAATGTTATCTGTATTCAACAAGATACTAGAGAAGCTGCTTGCAAATCGGCTTACAGCGTTTCTCGAACGACATAATATACTGTATAATATGCAATACGGATTTCGATCTGGTTCAAGCACCACCAATGCCCTTAGTGATTTGGTCGATTCACTATACTCTGCATTCGAGCGAAAGAAAATTGTACGAGCAGTATTCCTGGACCTGAAAAAAGCGTTCGACACATTGGATCACGAGCTCTTATTACGGAAGTTGGCGGCTTATGGGATTCGCGGGACTGCTAATGATATTCTACGAAGCTACCTAACAAATCGCTCACAATATGTTGCTGCCAACGGTGCTGTGAGTTCTTCGCGAGCTATGACAGTAGGTGTCCCACAGGGAAGCAATCTAGGGCCACTGCTGTTTTTAGTATACATAAATGACCTTCCTAAAATAGGTCTTAAGGGAGTGCTACGCTTATTTGCTGACGATACGGCCGCGTTCTACGAGGGGGACACAGAAGAGGAGGTAGCCGCGCTCGCGAAACAAGACTTCGAGAAGTTCCGCAAATACTTCGGTGCAAACTTATTATCACTTAATGTGTCAAAAACCAGATTTATGCTCTTCCATTCTAAGCATAAAAAGATAATTCAACCTGCTGGTCTCACT
Organism: Topomyia yanbarensis; assembly: GCF_030247195.1. Classification (NCBI taxonomy): domain Eukaryota; kingdom Metazoa; phylum Arthropoda; class Insecta; order Diptera; family Culicidae; genus Topomyia; species Topomyia yanbarensis. Next base: position 87,010 of record NW_026683758.1, on the reverse strand, counting down.
GTGAATGGAAAAGTAATACCCTGTGTTGATAGATTCAAGTACCTCGGTCTGATAATGGATCCCACACTGTCCTGGAATTATCATTTAGACTCACTTGAAGGCAAGCTCTCGAGTATCTGCGGTTTAATAAGAAAAGTTGGCGAATTTCTTCCAACTAAAGCATTAGAGAAGCTGTATTTTTCTTTTTTCCACGCCCGTCTGCAATATCTCGTCTTAATTTGGGGCTCTGCCAGCAAGCAACGTCTCAAAAGAATACAAGTTCTGCAAAATCGGTCGCTAAAGACGACTTACAAGCTACCTCGAATGCATTCATCTGTTTTGCTATTTTCAGATAGTCGTGTCTCTGTTCTACCAGTTATTGGATTGTACCACCAGCAGATTATAACATATACTCATGCCATCAAGAGCGGACGTAATATTATATCCAATGTGAACTTCCACGTAATCAACCATAGTCATCACACGAGACAAGCTCATCATATACCTGTTCTGAAACCAAGGACTGACTACGGGAAGAGGAATCTAGCATACCTTGGACCCTTTCTTTACAACCGGATACCAGAAGATATAAAGCGTATTTCGAACACGCCACTATTTAAATCTAAGCTTAACTTACATCAGAAATCAAATGTTCATAGATATTTATTGTAAATTTTACGTGTAGTAGCTACCCCTCGCAAGCGTAAATGTACATCGCTCATCCCCTTCAAAGAGTCAGAGGCTCACTGGGGATGCTGAACATGTCTCGGTGTCGTTTGTCGTGGTTGTGGCCAGAGTGCTTGCTCTGGTACACAATGTACCCAACCTCCAGGGGTATAACTGGAATGTATGTGTGACACCAATGTACGTAATCTATTTCAATAAAAAAAAATAAAAAAAAAAAAAAAATGTTGGTAAATATTGGTGCAACCCAACCGTCCTGTGTTTTCTGATGTAGGAAAAAGATTGACAGTTCTTCTCAAAGACTCTTGTTCTGCTGGGGTCAGTGACGATATTGTAGTGCTGCTGATTTCACTGGATGTTTAGATTCCACAGAGTCAGATGGTAATGCCAAATTTGGTCCAGAAGTTCATCCCAAGGATTAATGTTGCAGGAAGAGTTTCTACACACAATATTGGCAAAAAATTTTTTTAATTGTTATACTCGATTGGTATGTGTACGAAGGAAGACAAGGAGTGTGATGTATTGTCCGCTGTTTTAATTGATCCCTGCACTGGGAACTTGGTTAATCTCAGCTCATCGACGATTGATATGAGTGATTCTCCCATGAGGCTGCAGGTAGCTCCACTGTCCAGTAGACCACGAACAGTTTTTTCGATGATTGTTACGTTTCCGTACGGTCTATTATCTCCTGCCGATGTGTTGAACATGACGGATGCTAGGTTGCGGAAATATTTGGTTTGTTGAAGGAATGGGATATGAAAGCGACCGGAGAGTCAACACCCTTCATTGAGGAATCCCCGGACGCGCGTTTCCCGAACTGTCGAGTGATCTGGAAGCGCTTGGGCAAGCCTGACGCTGCAATCTGGACAATTAGGTGTAATTGCTCCCTTCTTTCCACAGCGATAGCAGAAAATGTAAATTTTTGGATTCTGACAGTTGGGAAATGTGTGTCCCTGTTGCTCGCATTGCCAGCAGATGATATTTGGTGGTTGCAGTGATTTAAATGTTGTCTGTACGGGCGGTCTTGGTTGCTATGTGCTGTTTCGTATAACGTTGACTTCTGGAGTGATATCTTCCATCCCAGATAGGTTGGGACTGGCCGCACTTCCCGATTCTGGGAGCGAAACAGGAAATTCTGATCGTTCATAAAATTCTATTACTTCTTCTTCTAGCATATTTACTGCTTGAGGACGGGTTTATGGAGGGCAATTCCAGGAATATGCTGCTACAAGTGGTCTTGTTGTTCTTTGTAGAGAATTCGTTCCATGAGCTACATGAGAAGGACGACAAATCTGCGAGGAGCGACTACGTTGGGAATATGTGCGCGCTTCATCGTAATCCTTACAGACATTGACAAGTTCTTTCACTGTGGCCACTCGAGATGCTGAAGCTATGGCTGCAAATTTAGGATTGAGATTTGACTTCATTATGTAGAACCTGTCCTGATGCGTTAATGGTGGATCTATTACTTCGAAAAGCTCCAGAATGTCACTGTAGTACTTTGAGAAGGGTTCATCCGAACCTTGCAGGCGCCAGTATAAGTCGCGCTTCATGTTTTGGGACTATGATTGGGTTAAAAACTCCTTTTATATTTCCATTTTGAAGTGTTCCCAAGTAGGCCTGTTTTGATAGGACCGAATGTACCATTCCAGTGCCCGCTCTTTCAGCAGATGTTTTACGCCACGGAGTAGCGCTAGTTCGTCTACCTTCTTTGTGTCTGCATAGGTCTTCACTCGATTTAAGAAAACAGCCAATTGTATAATGTTCGCTTCGCCCGCGTACGAGAAAGGCTACTTGTGAATGGGTTGGGTTGAACGGAATCGTTGTGGTGTGTTGCCAGTACCATTGCGAAATGGATCCCCTCGACTTTGAAGAAAATAGCGAATCACATCATCTCGAACATCCGCGGGTTCGTTGTTTGCTTGCTGTTGTCTTTGGACTTCCCTCTGGTTCTGTGGAATTACTGAGGGATTCGCTGTGGTGAATCCTGGAATCTACTCGCCTGTTATCTATTGATCATGTCTGGAACTTTCTAGTGGCGGTTTGGGTAAGTCAAAATTTCCGCTAACCGACCCAGGAGGAAACCTGTGAGGAGTAATTGGATGTCGATCCCTAAGACTGCACTGCAGCACCAGCTGTTCCATCTCTGGTAAGATAGGTGTATCTTCTGGAGCCATGGGAACCGGTGAGCTTAACAATGTGACGCTACTGAAGAACTCGGCAATTCGTAGAAGACACACTTCGATGTTATCCTCCAGCTTTTTGGTGCGTAAACTGAAGTCACGATCCACGATCATGGCAACTCTGCTTCTGTAGTGCAGTAACTTGCTCTTACATATCGCTAATTCCGTTGAGTTCTCTTCCTCAAAAGCCTTCTTTAACCGCTTGCTGATGATTTGCAACTTCCGTTGGCAGTAGTCCACATGTTATGCTTGATTGATGACATAGTCTGCTGTATCAGGAACATCCTTCGTCGATCTTTCAAGCTCGATCATTGCACGCAACTTTCTGGTTATAAGTAGGGGTTTGCCCACTACTCGGGTTCTTGTTTGCCCGGCGTACCCTTCTTTTCAGGGCGGCCTAAGTGCTTCTACAGAATTTCGGATTTTCGTTTCACAAGAAAAAAGTGTAAACAAACAAAATAAATTATTAAATTTACCGATTTTTATTCTCCGCTACTCTCTCAACTGCTGCTGCTGCTGGTGATCTGCTACTGCTGTTGGCGGGAAAGACGGGCGGTTTCTTCCGACCGACCGGGACTACAACGGCCGAGTTCTCCCGGAATGGCGTTGGCTGCTCCGGCAGCGGTCCTTGGCGTTTAGCTTGGCTCCTTTGTTGGAACCTCCCTAGCGACGTTGGCGACGAATCGCCGGATCGTCTACTCGCCGTAAACGATCCCGGAAGTTACCGCAGTAAACTTCCCAGGGGGAACCTTTGTCCGCCCTGCTTCGTTCTCCTTGGCTATTAGCTATAGAGGAGAGCTAGGCTCGTTCGACTTATCCTCTATAGCGAGAACGGTCGATGTCGTGGTTCCTTATTATTTAGCCGGGGAAGCGAAAGCACTCCTTTACACTTAGCTTACCCCTATTGGCGAACCGACACCGTACACTTCACTAATGCCCGAACCACGGCCGGCACTTTTGACGGTTTTAGCTTGCCGTCGCACGCGCGCACTGAAATACTTTTCTAGTGGCGGGAAACTGTCCCGAAAACAAAAACAACTGATCGGGCGTCTGATCGATGCCGTGGTCCGTCACTATCTGTCCTCTCTAAAAAACTCGATGGCCGCCTTCCTCCTTCGACCCAAAACAAACACCAAAAACCAGCACCAAAAAAACAGCACCGCCGCATAGCTGTCATTGCCATGGTACAGCATAGTTAGCAATCACTTTTACAGCGAGAGGAGAGCGGAGACCTACCTAAACCCTATGTTATTTATTTACAAATACACAACAAAAATTACTACACCTATCTGGACTAATAACAACGTTCATGGACTATTATTTAAACGAAATTTATACCAAAAACATGAACGAGCATAATGAGCAGCGGTGAGTTATGTTGCAATAACAATACACTCTACGGAGAGAGTACGCACAAATAGGTATATTTCCACCCAGCGCTAAATTGTTACCCTGACGGGTTACAATCTCGCCCACACCGGGTGGAAAAAAATTGGCAACAATTTTTTTTCTAACCTAACACCTAACACCGATACAATAATAATACGCAATGAATAAATAAATAAATAAACAAAGAAAAACTAACTACACCTAATTATTTCTTCCGCAATTTATCAAAATTCATCAAAAAAAAATAATCGACCGGATGTCCTCATTGGTGAAAAGTTTGCCTGTGTTTGGTCTGATAATACTGACAGTATACGCGAAGCGAGAGGCTATCAGCCATCGTCATTACTCGGTTATGGGTTGAATCCTAAATCCAACCCGAAAACAAGATCGGTAACAACTCGATATTCCCAAAATTCTGCAAGTGGCATTGACAATTTTCAATGTTTCAACTTGCAGGGGAACGGTTGTCGGCATTATATTGTTCTTTTCATCGACTGTCCAAAAATGTCTTTCGTGTCCTAACGGTACCAGTACTACAAGCTTGTGCTGGGGTTTCAATCCAAATACATTCATACAATTATCCCATTCATTCATCCTCAATCACTGGCCTACTCGATCATTCACATTCCGATAAGCACTTCGAATTGACCCCAAAACAATTTCATCTTATCATTCACACATGCATTCATTCCTTCAATATGATTCTGCACTCATACATCCACACATACCATACCGCTTAACACGTCATCGTTTCTCCCACTCACAGACATTCCGGACAAAAAATTTTGTATATTCGTCCCTTTTCGCCTCAAAACGCTTCGTACATGGCAAAAGAAACGTTTGAGAGGGACCAAAGAATGTCTTTCGCATAATTTAAACAGATCAAAATGATTCCCGCTGGAATCAAACGAACCACTCCAGGTTTAACCACAAACCCAAAATTATACGAAATAAAATTTAATTATTCGATTCGAGATCGAAGATGCGTGGCGCTTTTTAACCCACATCTCCCCCTAACACCCATACCATCCTGATCTGAATCGGGCTACACCTGCATGATGCAGAGCATTGGTGCGAACATCGAGGAAAGTGTCAAATCGATGATCCATTCGATATGATGAATGAATCATCAAAATTGTAAATAAAAACAAAACAGTTCGCGAAATTGGCGGTCGCAAATTGTTTTTATTCGCGATTTTTATACCGTTTCCGCGCGATTTCTCGTGATAGTTTCGGTCGGGAATCAGCCGCGTGAGTTTTTTTGTGTCCCTATCGAAGAAGGGAAAAGAATTTTTATTCGGTTCAGTGCCCAAACAAGGGAGATTTTATATAATTTAGTGCACCCGTAGGTGCGAGTGTTCCCCACTAAGAGGGTTTTTTTTTGGAAAAGAAAGTGTATTTAGATGCGTCCGGTACCCGGGAGAATGGCATGGATAGTGGATTTGTGTTTCTTTAGTGGAGAATTACACCCTATCCTTATCGTCTCCGGTACCGGAGCATATATTACATGTAAATAGTTGGTTACCTCACTGCGCGAGTGGGGCGCAAAAGAATTTTGTTTTTGTTTGCCGAACACGGCAGAAAGTGTTATTGATGCGTTCGGGGACAACGGCGTAAGATTTGTGTGTTTATTCAAGTGGATAATTCTATCCCTCTGTGGCCAAGACGGGTCCCCGACCATACATTAAGTGCGATAATTTGATTACGCCGCTGCTCGAGCGGCGCGCCGAAAAAGGTATAGAAAGTGTGTTTTAAAAACCTTTCATACGGCAGTTTCGGTCTTCTAGAATGAAGATAGAGAAGACGGAGAAACTTATTTTGGTTTTATTCGGACCAAAGTCCGTGGTGTTGCCGTCGGGAACTGACGGCAACTTTTGAAAAACTCCCAAGTGAGTAATCCATATAAAAGCATACCGTCAGTCCACAGACGGCACGGAAAAGATTTATGCTGGTTTAAGGAGATTTGCTGGCCAAACTCCAAGATTTTTACCTGCTAAATCCTCCAGCTCGTAGGAGGATACACCCTTTTTTGAGACAATTTTTGCCGGTAAGTATTGTGGTCCAAGTTTAGCATTGTAAGACTCGAGTGCATTCGACAACTTCATGTTTCGACGGTACACCATTTGTCCCGTTTCAAAAGGTTTAGAGAACTTTCGATGACGCAAGTTGTACTGATGTCGAATGCCCTCGCTTGCCTTTGCCAAACTTTTGACCACAATCTCCCGGATTTTGTCTATCTGTTGGTGTCTTGTTTCTAGGTCACCCTCACCGGAAATCCTGCTGAAGTCATCGGCAGATGCCATTTCACACCCGTGTATAATGAAATGAGGACTAAACCCAGTGGAGGAATGAACGGTAGTATTTAGGATGCGCTCCACATCGGTGATGTGGACATCCCAGTTGCGCTGCTCGGTTCGAGCATATGCCCGGATTGCGGTGTTTATCGAGCGATTTGTTCGCTCCACTGGGTTAGCCTGCGAATGGTAGCGGGAGTTCAGCCAATGTTAGAAGTTTGTTTCTTTTATGAATTGACTGAACTCCTTCGAGGTGAAAGTGGAGGCATTGTCGCTTAGCAGAATTTCCGGGCTGCCATGGCGATTGAACCACTGTTCGCGTAGTATCGTACAGAGTGACGTACAAGCGATTTTGCGAACTGGGGTTAACATGACGTACTTGCTGAAGACGTCGAGGACGACTAGCAAGTGTTGATTGCCACGTTTGCTTTTTGGAAGAGGACCAATATAGTCCACAGAAACCATTCGCCATGGTGCATTAGTCGCACGCGACTGACCCATTTCAGGCTGGACTGGGACGAAAGGAGCTTTAATTTCCTTGCACGTCCCGCATTCTCGAATAAACTTTCGTATTTCCGATCCCATACGAGGCCAGTAATATCGCAACTGCACTTCGTGGATCGTTTTATCGTATCCCACGTGAAGCAATTTTTCGTGGGTATGTTGGATCAAATCTTGACGGAACTCGGGTGCTGGGACGAGTTTCCAACTGAACCGCGAGTCGCACGGAACAACTTTCGAGTTTACATACTTGAAAAGTTGATCATTTTCTACTTTGAAGTCGGCATAGTCGTCAGGATTTTGGATAACTTTGGACTTCATGGAACAGTACCAGTCTGAGGTGGACAAAGCGGAAACGGCTGCTACGGCCCGGGATAACGCATCTGGAACGACATTGTCCTTGCCTTTCCGGTGCTCAATAGACATGTCGTAGAGTTGCAATTTTAAACTCCAACGACTCAAACGTGAACTGGTTTTCCATTTAGTCTTCAGTATCCATGTAATCGCTGACGAATCAGTGACCAGTCGAAAATGATAACCTTCCAAGTAACCTCGGAAGTGTTCAACCGCCATTATCACCGCCAGACCTTCCTTCTCAGTTGCATGGTAGTTCCTTTGGGGAGTGGTCAGTTTATGCGAAAAGTAAGCAACTACTTTCTCACCCTCGGGATACTCCTGCACCAGAACAGCAGCGACTGCTACGTCACTAGCGTCTGTCTGAAGGATGAACTCTTTGGAGAAGTCTGGTGGGACTAAAACTGGAGGAGTGACTAGAAGTTCCTTAATTTTAAGGAACGCGAGTTCTGCCTCGGAGTTCCAAACTAAGCTCTTGGTTTTCGTTTTGAGCAGATCGGTCAAGGGAGCAGTGACCTCACTGAACCGATCAATGAAACGGCGGTAATAACCGCACATACCGAGGAAACGACGAAGTTTCGTCACGGTAACCGGTCTCTCGTAGTCGAGAATCGGTTGAATTTTGTCAGGATTGACCTTGAGTCCGTCCCGATTCAACAAATAACCAAGAAACTTTAGTTCGGGGACTCCAAAACGGGATTTTTCCAAATTGATGGTTAGATTGGCTCTTGCTAGACAATCGGCCACTGCTTTGAGCAACTGTATGTGATGCTCGAACGTTTCGCTTACCACGATGATGTCATCTAGGTAGACGAAAACGTAAGGTTCCCATTTACCTCGTCCTAGAACCTGGTCCATCAGTCGCGCCAGAGTAGCGGGGCTGTTGACGAGACCAAATGGTAGACGAGTAAATTGGAACATACCCCTGCCGGGAACACTGAAAGCGGTATATTTGCGACTATCCTTAGCCAGGGGTACCTGGAGAAAGGCCTCCTTCAAGTCTATGGTAGACAGGTACTTCGCCTTGGGTAAGCCGCCCAATATTCGCCCAGGGTGGGGCAAAGGGTATGCATCCCGTACAGTACGCTCATTGAGAGGCCTAGCGTCTAGACAAAGGCGGATTGAGTCGTCTGGTTTCGTGACAGCCACAATATTAAGCGACCAATCCGAATCAGACTCCTCGATAATTCCCATAGACCGCCATCGGTCAACTTCTTCCCAGACCTTAGACAGTTTCTTTGGGCTCATGTAATAAGGATATCGGCAAACGGGTGCCGCACCTTGGAATTCATCTTTGATGACAATCCTGTGCTCTGTGAATGAGGTTGGGTTTAGATTTCCGGGCTCTACTGCCTGGAAACACTTCTTTACTTCTTCTACGCGCGCTAACTGTTCCGAAGTGAGTATCGACTCACGCGGTACTTCATCTTCTTCGTCGTCTTCCGATTCCTGACCTGAGTTCAACAGAGTACAGTTTTGTATCTCAGGAGAAATCCCAAAGGCGCGCCAAAAGTCCATACCTAGAATGGAGTTGACGGTCAGATGCTCTACTACAAGAGTGCATAGGACCTTTGTCAAATTTTGAAAAGTATACGGGAGATACGCTTGTCCAATGATTGGTAAGGATTGACCATTTGCAGAACGTAGTTCGAATGGTCGTTCCAACCTTTTCAATGGACTTTTCGAAAACTTTCGGTATAGCTTTTTAGTTATAATTGTGGCGTTACTACCACTGTCGAGCAAGGCTTTGAAGGATTTGCCGTACACTGCGACAATTGCAAATGGACGATTATCGAACGGGTCGTCAAGGACGATGGTTTCGACAGACAACGAATTATCATAGTCCTCATCACGAGCCGGTCGAAAACTGTCGTAAATCTGGGGATTAATTATTAGTTGTTTGGAGCGCTGCTTTACTGCCAACTGCGGCTTCAGTTGGTTCTGATCCCGTTTTTTAGGCAGTAAGGGCAACGAGAAACATCAAAGCCTTTAAACCCACACACGATACAGAAGACCCGTTTTGGTTTCCGGCATTCCTCATATCCGTGTCCTTTGTCTCCACAATTGTAGCAGACGCCGAGCACGGGAGGACGATGCTTTTCCACCAAATACTCCAGACACATTATAGGTTTCTGCGGTGGTTCGATTGGTTTTTGCTTGTTTCCTTCGAGATTCTTGCCATCCTGATTCCCTTGCTGTTTCTTTTTCTGGTTGTCAGGAGGCTTGTTTGAATCAAGACATGCCGGTTTGGCATACTTGCTCCAAAACGTTTTGGATTTTGCGTTGCCGTTATTCTGTCCACCTCCCTTTTGGTTTTGATTATTTTGTTTTTGTTTGTTTTGTGGTGGATTATCAGAATAAGCAGCAATTTCCCGAGAAGAACCGAAAACTTTCTGATAAATCGGCGTCTTGGAGGCGTCGATCGATTTACCAAGACTCATCAATTCTGAAAGCGTGTTCACTGGCCTGAGAATCAGCATTTGTTTATAATCGGCTTTCAGGTTCCGCTTGAGCACGTCGAGTTTTTCGCTCGGTGCCATTGGAACCGTCATAGCACGAAATATTTTTTCCATTTCCAGGAAGTATTCCTGGAAAGATTCGTTACGCATCTGCCGGCGCTGGAGAGCCTTCATTTTGAGCTCAGGATGTACGAAATTTACCTTGAGCTCGCAAACAAGATAGTTCCAGTTAAACAACCGGTTTTGCGCACGCATAGCCTGATACCAGGTCAAAGCATTGCCAGTGAACAGATGCATCGCAGAATTGAAAAGTTCTTCTTCGCACATTTGTTCACACGCAGCGTAATTTGCTACGGTGTCCAAAAACTCATTAAGTCCAGTTCCTTCATCAGTTCCAGCATACTTCCGAATCTTCCAATCAGCGACGCGTTGCGGGTTTCGCGAGTAATTCCTGGGGGCCACCATCGATCCGTTTCCCGCATGGGTGGATATCGAAAAGTTCGGATATGATTGTCCCGCCAGCTGTTCGGTCAATTCAGGAACGTAAGGCTGGTTCTGAGTTTGGTACGGGGCTGTGAATCCAGTATTCTGTTTCGGTTTCTCGATAGGAAGTGATGGACATAGATTTTGTTGACCCGAGAATCCTCGCTTCAACACAAATTGATCGGGACTGGGCGCCAGTGTTGGGCGAGGAATCTCTGGTGCATCAAATGAATCGGGTACGTCCATCAAACGCAAATCTTCCAGATCGGTCTGCAGATCCTTCTCGGGAGCACTTTCCTTCTGATGTACTAGTGCCCGAAGTTCATTCACGGATTCACGAAGTGAGACAACTTCTTGAACCGTCTTTCTCAAAACTGACGAAATTGTTGTCAGTGAAGCAATCCCGCCCATTAGCGTTTCGGTAGCTTTTGAAAAAGCATCAGACCCCTGAGACGCTAGGGCTTTATTATCGTCGGATTGCTGTCGCAATTGTCGAATCTCGTCCCTCATCTCGCACAAGACACGCAACAGGTCGTCTCCTACGAGCTGTTTGGAAAGAGATCCTTCGTTATCGGAAGGATTGGATCCCTGTGGAATTGCAGGTACGTCTGTACTCAGCAAATCTCCCAAAATTTCTCCATCCTCCCCTTCTTGGTTGTCGGGAGGAAGTGCTGCCTGTTCGTCACTGAAATGACTGGCATAAACTGCTAGAACTTCCTCCAGCAACCCCGAAATTTCCTGGTTGACCTCCCCTGCCGCATAATTTCGGATTACCTGGAGCCTAGACCCCAAATGAAGCAACCGTGTTCGGTAAACCTCCTTGTTTGGGCACCGGTACTGGAGATCTTCCTTGATTGTTAGTAATTTACCAAGGCAGATCTCCTTCTCTTCACCCACGTCACCCCGGAAATTGCGTACTAATTCCCTCCGAGACGACCGCTCATGCAACAAAATTTCCCGAAGACGCCGCTGCCGCTGGACACCCGAAAGATCCGAATCAGGAGAGATAAAAATGCTTCGAGATAGCAACTCAAAATCCAGCTCATCGAAATGCAAATGATCGACGCGCATGAACACACACGCTTGGTTGAATTTCTTCAACGCCATCATAACTTGCGCTATATTGGAAGAAATCACCAAGACACAAAGCATGTAAGTACTGACACGGTATTATTTTCGATTTTTCGCCCACTAACGATTCCCTCAAAATTTCAGGAAATCAAGCTGCTCCAAAAATGTCTCAAATCGAATTGAGAATTCAAGGCAATTGGCCACCGCAACCGAATAAATGACAACAACCTTCAAACTACTCGTCCGGCAGACCAAACACAAACAACGCAATCCACAAATTCGGACAAAAAAGGAAAATGCAAAAATCAAAAAAAAATATACCAGAAAATGTAAATAAATAATAAATATACGACCGCAGAACAATATTGCGGAAGAAACCTCACCGACTGTTCTACGAAAATCCTAGATTTAGTAGAAGCACACTCCGGAAGAAAAAAATATTTTCCAAAATAGGAAAATATTTTTTCAGTGTGTTTTGCGCTGTGCGCCAAATGTAAGTAGGGGTTTGCCCACTACTCGGGTTCTTGTTTGCCCGGCGTACCCTTTTTTTCAGGGCGGCCTAAGTGCTTCTACAGAATTTCGGATTTTCGTTTCACAAGAAAAAAAGTGTAAACAAACAAAATAAATTATTAAATTTACCGATTTTTATTCTCCGCTACTCTCTCAACTGCTGCTGCTGCTGGTGATCTGCTACTGCTGTTGGCGGGAAAGACAGGCGGTTTCTTCCGACCGACCGGGACGGCCGAGTTCTCCCGGAATGGCGTTGGCTGCTCCGGCAGCGGTCCTTGGCGTTTAGCTAGGGAGGTGAGCTTGGCTCCTTTGTTGGAACCTCCCTAGCGACGTTGGCGACGAATCGCCGGATCGTCTACTCGCCGTAAACGATCCCGGAAGTTACCGCAGTAAACTTCCCAGGGGGAACCTTTGTCCGCCCTGCTTCGTTCTCCTTGGCTATTAGCTATAGAGGAGAGCTAAGCTCGTTCGACTTATCCTCTATAGCGAGAACGGTCGGTGTCGTGGTTCCTTATTATTTAGCCGGGGAAGCGAAAGCACTCCTTTACACTTAGCTTACCCCTATTGGCGAACCGACACCGTACACTTCACTAATGCTTGAACCACGGCCGGCACTTTTGACGGTTTTAGCTTGCCGTCGCACGCGCGCTGAAATACTTTCCTAGTGGCGGGAAACTGTCCCGAAAACAAAAACAACTGATCGGGCGTCTGATCGATGCCGTGGTCCGTCACTATCTGTCCTCTCTAAAAAAACTCGATGGCCGCCTTCCTCCTTCGACCCAAAACAAACACCAAAAACCAGCACCAAAAAAACAGCACCGCCGCATAGCTGTCATTGCCATGGTACAGCATAGTTAGCAATCACTTTTACAGCGAGAGGAGAGCGGAGACCTACCTAAACCCTATGTTATTTATTTACAAATTCACAACAAAAATTACTACACCTATCTGGACTAATAACAACGTTCATGGACTATTATTTAAACGAAATTTATATCAAAAACATGAACGAGCATAATGAGCAGCGGTGAGCTATGTTGCAATAACAATACACTCTACGGAGAGAGTACGCACAAATAGGTATATTTCCACCCAGCGCTAAATTGTTACCCTGACGGGTTACATGGTTTTGTCTCGTCGCGTCGTTAAGCTGCTCACGTTCTCCTTCCGCAATTGAATCTCATAGTCCAAATCGTTATCTGATAGGTGCAGAATATCCATGGCGATCCACACATCTACAACTCACGTTTCACTTATTACTTACTAATTTCAAAATTGATAGCCACTAAAGAGAAATAGTGGGATTTTTATTTGGGCGCTTTTATTACTATTTCATTTTGTTATATTAACGGAATGGAAATCATAAACAAACATTAAATCTAGTCAACAGACTAAGACATGCCATGCTCGACTCATTGGGTGAACGAGATATGTTCTCCTTTCTATTCTCGCCCGGTTAAAGCTCACTTAATGTGTATAAGATGCTCGGGCAGCCAATGAGCATTTAAAAGATATTTAATTTTAACATTCACTGTATTGTGCCCATGTTTTTAACAACGACTCTTAATTTCTAATGCTAGCCTAAAGTCATCTGCTACATCTACTGCTTTTGCCGCTCCATGCTGTTGTCGATGGACGATCCTGGATGCGAGGAAGAGGGGCCCCTTTTCTGCTTCATCACAGTTGTTGTTCGATCGCTCGCTTCTGAGCGCTAAATTATTCGACCGCGCTAATTGCGCACTATTTAGTCAGCTCGTCCATGTAACACAACACCAAGTCAACGAGAACGAAATTTTTGTGAATGGGCATGACGGTGAAAATTCACTAAAAAATCCTTCGTCCTAACTTGGCTTCCGAACTCTGTTTGGGTGATATCCGGAACATAAATCTTGGCTCTACACAAAGATGACTACTTGGTTCCACTTTTGGTTAGTGACAGATTTGCAAGAGTATTTTCGCCCATAGGGGCTACTACAGAAGGAATGCACTTGCTGAGTACGGCTACATATAATGTTAACTGCTAACTATAATTAGTAGCTATTATTTACAACTATTACATAGCACAAAAATAGTAACATATATATATATATATATATATATATATATATATATATATATATATATATATATATATATATATATATATATATATATATATATATATATATATATATATATATATATATATATATATATATATATATATATATATATATATATATATATATATATATATATATATATATATATATATATATATATATATATATATATATATATATATATATATATATATATATATATACCCTTAGTTTTTGGGTAATCGTGCTTCGTTTGTCGTCCTATGCTAATTCTTCTATCAGTTCTACCAGAATTTTGTTGAACTGGTTTTGTTACGTATTGTGAGTTGGTAAGTTGATTGTAGTATTAGAGGATGGAATTGGCGGTTGTTCCTCAGTTGGAGATGTCGTCTATGACGAGGTTTTGATTTTTGTTGTTGGTCCTCAAGCCAAAATCCGCGTTGGGTGTTTTTGTGGAAATGATGCTCGTAGTCAGAAAGCAATTTTGATGCTCTGCACATAGCTAGATTTTTGTTTTTCGTCGTAGTTCTGCTTCCTTACTATGTGGTCTAGGGAAAGCGATTGCACGTATGAGTTCTGGTGCCGCTCGTGCAGAACTGATCGGGTGAGTTTAAGGGTGAAATCGGTGGCGAAATTTCGAGTGGTACGAAGCGTGGAGTCAGTGTGGTCCTTCCTGAACGGTGGAATTCGTTTTCGATGAAGCACGCTTCGCTGTCAGCTTGTGCCGAGCACTGTTGTCAAACTGTTTTCCTTTCGTGTCCTTATTTTGTGTAATTCCAGTTCGCATACTGCGTTCTTTTGATTAACGCTGAACGGATTTTGTGAAGGTGCGTTTAAGGCAGCTCAATCGGAACTGAGAACATAGCTGAGGGAATAATTGCAACCGAGGTCGGTATCTACATGGTTGGTATTGGTACTTTCGCGGGTGGTGACTAATCCGCCTTGATGTCTTTGGGATGGCCAACTGCTGATGTCTTCACGTCTTCGAGGAGGTGGTTGTTTGCTCCTCGTACCTCTCGAACGTAACAGGGGATAAATTTCGGGCCGACTTTTTTCGTTCGTAGAGCTATTGCTGAGGACTTTTGGAAGGATCTTCGCCAGACAAGCTCTCCGACTGAGAACCTTGTTTCTCGCGTCCGTAAATCGTAACGTTGCTTACTCTTTTCGTGTACCAAACGAATACGATCTACCACGAAACGCCGTATGTTCTGTGCCGCTTTAAGTCTTGCTTCTTGAGCCTGCGCTTCATCTTCTGGTGTATTCATCGCTGCTGTCGTGTACTGTTCCGTGAATAAGATGTGATTTCGGCCAAAATTGGCAAGGTGCGGGCTGCATCCAAGAGTTTCATGTTTCGCTGTATTGATTGCTCAAACGATCTGTTGTAGGTATTCGTCCCAGTTTCGTTGGTTTTGATCAACAAGTGCTCTAACACAGGTGGCAAGAGTTCTATTCGTGCGTTCAGCTGCGTTGCACATTGGCGTGTAGTAGGCTGTCCGCATATGCATGATGTTATAACGGAGTTGGAGAGAGCGAAACACATGAGACGTGAACTGAGATCCTGAGTCCGTCACGATGATTCTCGGTATTGAAAATCGTAGGAATACATAACTCTCCAAGTACGCTGTCATGTTGTGCGCGTTCGCTATGTGAAAGGGTTCAACAACAACGAATTTTGTGATACAATCAACGATCACTAGCAGAACAGTATTTCCGCTGCGTGATCTAATCATGGGTCCTACCCAGCCGATGGAGATGAGTTCCCAAGATTGCTTGGCAGGTTTGGTCGCTCTCATTGGTGGAGTTAACAGTGCTTTAGATTAAGTTGGTGCTTTAGATGATTTGCAGACTTCACAACGTTGAATGTAGCGCTTCACGTCAATTGCCATGTTGGGCCAATAGTTATCTTGCTGAATTTTACGTAGAGTTCGGTCATATCCCAGGTGGGCCGCTGTAGGGAGATCGTGAAACCTTCGGTGTTGTCGCTGTGAATCCGGACCGACACGCTTCCATCTTTGAGCTCGTGTGCCGGTCTCGTTCGCAGCCATGCAGTTCTTGTATAACAGTCCTTCTACAATTCGGAAATTTGGATAGTTGTCTCCGTCTTCCTCTACCTTTTTCAAGAGATCCTCATACCATTTGTCGGTCAACCCTGATGCGTTTGTTGTGACCGCACTGGTGTCTCCAATTCTGCTAAGGCAGCCCTGAACAGCATTAATCGGTATTTAATGTCGAAGGTGAACGCGTTGAGAGGTAGTATCCAGCGGGCCATTAATGGAGTTGGATTCTTCATCGTCTTCAAGTACGTAAGGCTTGAACGATCGCAGTAGACTGTGAAGCGACTTCCCTCTACATAACCTCTGAACTTTTCGATGGCCTTGATGACCGCCAGGCATTCTCGTTCTGTAACAGAATATTCGCGCTCCGACGGAGACAGTTTTTGTGTCATGTAGCAGATTACTTTCTCGTTACCTGCATCACACGCTATTGAAAATGACTTAGTGTAGTCTGGTGTGCACAACACCGGCGCACTGCAAAGGTGTTGCTTAAGCGTGTTAAAAGCGATTTCACAGGCTTCATTCCACGTAAACTTGACTTTCGCTTTTGTTAGTTCCGTTAGTGTCATTGCGGTGCGGGAAAAATCCTTGATGAAGCGACGGTACCATCCAATCATTCCCAAGAATCGCTGTAGATAGTGCTTGGCTAGCAGTGGATAACCCCAAAGAAACCCTTCGGAACTGGTAGTGACCCCGCTGTGGAATTGTGAAGGCCGTCTTCTGCTTGGATTCGTCATCGAGTGGGATTTGCCATAATGCATTTTCCAGATCAATCGATAAAAGAAATCGGCTTCCACTGAGATTACTCATAATGGAGGCTATCTGTGGAATGAGATAGGCCTCTTGGATTATTATTCTATTTAACCGTCGTGCGTCTAGACATAACCGAATTGATCCATCCTTCTTTTTACAGCTACAATGGTATTATTCCAAGGACAGCAAACCGCTTCTTCAATCACTCCTAAGGAGAGTATCCTGTCCACTTCCTTGTTAAGGTCATCCAGAACAAACTTGGAAATGGGGTAATATTTCTGCTTAAATGGTTTTGCAATTGCCGTGTCAATCTTATGTTGGTAAATATTGGTGCACCCCAACCGTCCTGTGTTTTCTGATGTAGGAAAAAGATTGACAGTTCTTCTCAAAGACTCTTGTTCTGCTGGGGTCAGTGACGATATTGTAGAGCTGCTGATTTCACTGGATGTTTAGATTCCACAGAGTGAGATGTTAATGCCAAATTTGGTCCAGAAGTTCATCCCAAGGACTAATGTTGCAGGAAGAGTTTCTACACATAATATTGGCAAAATTTGATTTTTATTGTTATACTCGATAGGTATGTGTACGAAGAAAGACAAGGAGTGTTATGTATTGTCCGCTGTTTTTATTGATCCCTGCACTGTGAACTTGGTTAATCCCAGCTCATCGACGATTGATATGAGTGATCCTCCCATGAGGCTGCAGGTAACTCCACTGTCCAGTAGACCACAAACAGTTTTTTCCATGATTGTTACGTCTGCGTACGGTGTGTTACCTCCTGCCGATGTGTTGAACAGGAATGGGATATGAAAGCGACCGGAGAGTCAACACCCTTCATTGAGGAATCCCCGGACGCGCGTTTCCTCGAACTGTCGAGTGATCTGGAAGCGCTTGGGCAAGCCTGGCGCTGCAATCTGGACAAATACGTGTTATTGCCCCCTTCTTTCCACAGCGATAGCAGAAAATGTAAATAAATGGGAAATGTGTGTCTCTGTTGCTTGCATTGCCAGCAGATGATATTTGGTGGTTGCAGTGATATAAATGTTGTCTGTACGGGCGGTCTTGGTTGCGCGCTTCATCGTAATCCTTACAGACATTGACAAGTTCTTCCACTGTGGCCACTCGAGATGCTGAAGCTATGGCTGTAAATTCAGGATTGAGATTTGACTTCATTATGTAGAACCTGTCCTGATGTGTTTAACGGTGGATCTATCACTTCGAAAAGCGCCAGAATGTCCCTGTAGTACATCCGAACCTTGCAGGCGCCAGTATAAGTCGCGCTTCATGTTTTGGGACTATGATTGGGTTAAAAACTCCTTTTATATTTCCATTTTGAAGTGTTCCCAAGTAGGCCAGTTTTGATAGGACCGAATGTACCATTCCAGAGCCCGCCCTTTCAGCAGATGTTTTACGCCACGGAGTAGCGCTAGTTTGTCTACCTCCTCTGTGCACGCATAGGTCTTCACTCGATTTAAGAAAACAGCCAATTGTATAATGTTCGCTTCGCCCGCGTACGAGAAAGGCTACTTGTGAATGGGTTGGGTTGAATGGAATCGTTGTGGTGTGTTGCCAGTACCATTGCGAAATGGATCCCCTCGACTTTGAAGCAAATAGCGAATCACATCATCTCTAACATCCGCGGGTTCGTTGTTTGCTTGCTGTTGTCTTTGGACTTCCCTCTGGTTCCGTGGAATTACTGTGGGATTCGCTGTGGTGAATCCTGGAATCTGCTCGCCTGTTATCTGTTGATCATGTCTGGAACTTTCTAGTGGCGGTTTGGGTAAGTCGATGTCGATGGACAATCCTGCTGCTTCATCACAGTTGTTGTTCGCTTCTGAGCGCTAAATTATTCGACCGCGCTAATTGCGCACTAACGTGGCAGCTTCGTTTCTGCCGCTTTATACAACCTGCGTCACTGGTTGAGGCTACGCAGACACCGCTTATCTTGATCAGAATGAAATAACAAGATTATAACAGAACACAATTTTTGTAACATATTGTGTTATAAATTAGGTCTCGTTATTAGTTAAAATAATAGCAATTTATAACAAGTAATAATGCGAGATATAATTTTGAAATATTTCTGTTATGTGTTTCTGATCTGCTGGTGCACTTTCCCACCACTCTCCCACACTATCACATGCCCTGCTTCCGGCGATCGCAAACTTGTTGCTCTTTTCTCCTCTCACGCTCACGCAGAGCGTAGGTAGGTGAATGGATCAAACCTCAAAATGGCTCTCACCCCGTTCTGTCTCTTCGTGTCACTGCGCCTTCCGCTGACGGCTGACTTTTGATACCTGTGTCGTTTGACGATTTCTGAACACTAGTTCACGACCGTGCATAAACGTCCCGCCAGCAGATGACTAACTATACTCTCCTCCAGTGACGACACGCACCGTCTGACGTTTCACGGCTGGCTGATTGACTACTGCTTCTCTGCAACAGCTTTGCCTTGTATTCTGAGGTTGACACGTATGCTTTCCCACCTACACTATCGCTCCTTATTTGGCTCCAACACGAGCGCCCGTGGATGCACTACTAGAGCACCGAACAGTGGTAATGCCTCGATCGGTTCGTTTGCTGCTTACGATTGAGGACCGGGGGAAAATGCCGGGAATGCCGATGCGATTGTACGATAAGGGCACGTACCACTTGTATAGCACATAATAAAAGGCTTTGAAAGAATCATTATGAATATGTATGTCATTTCGAGGTTATGTCAGTTTTACCTCTGACGAGAGTCTTCTTTGCTAATCGTGCTGTGTGTGCGCGGTTCTAGTTCCTGTGATATGGTCCTGCTGAATTGCGTGTGCTGTTGGAAGTTAATTTCGTTAGTTAAATTCGAACGCTTCTCCGTCGGAATAATTCACCTAGTGGTGGGCAAAATGGCGGCTCAACCGATGCTGTGCTGAGGTGTTCTTTTGTAGCGGCTCCTTTTTTTTCCTCCGAGTGTACGTGCATTGAATTAAATTAAATTGAATTAAAGGCAAAGACCTTTGCATTGCTTCCAGCTACATTCCCCCTAGAGCCTCAGTTAGCCACCTACGGCTTTGCGGAACTCCTCCCCGCGCCGAGGTTAGTTTTAGGTGACTTCAACTCCCACGGTACGGCATGGTGTTGCCTTCATGAAGATAATAGCTCTACCTCTGCCCCTCCAGCACCTCAGACCTGTCCCTCTGCTCGCCATCGCTGCGGTTAGATGTGGAAGGTAGTGTCTGATCCTCGCGGTAGCGAGTATCTGCCAATTGTAGTTAATATTGCTAACGGTTCAGCGCCGCCGAATACGATCCATGTTTCGTATGATCTCACACGAAATTTTGATTGGAAGAGCTACGCGTCCGCGATATCCGGAAAAGTAGAATCGACACAAGAGCTTCCTCCAGAGGAAAAATACGGATTCCTGGCTGGCTTGATTCTCAATACCGCGATGCAAGCTCAGACTAAACGCTTACCAGACGCGAACTCTCGAGGGCGTCCTCCCAATTCATGGTAGGACAAAGATTGCTCAGACATGTACGCGGAGAGTGCCGTCGCGAATAAGACCTTTCGAGACGACGAACTGTCAGCTAGCTACAGACAATACGCGATGGCGGAAAAGCGCATGAGAAGTTTGATGAAAGCCAAAAAACGAAGTTACTGGCGCCGGTTTATCGACGAGCTAACGAAAGAAACATCGATGAGCTCTGTTTGGGGCACTGTCCGGCGCTTACGAAACTGAAACAGTACAAATAAGAGCGTAGAACATTCTAACCGTTGGATATTCGATTTTGTCAAGAAGGTTTGTCTGGATTCCGCCACGGCACAGAAAATCTACCGCGACGCGCCCCTCACTATAACGCGAACGAAACACCGTTTTCGATGGTGGAGTTCTCATTTGCTCTCTTGTCATATAACAATAAAGCCCCAGGGCCAGACAGAATCAAAT
This sequence comes from Topomyia yanbarensis, assembly GCF_030247195.1. NCBI lineage: Eukaryota > Metazoa > Arthropoda > Insecta > Diptera > Culicidae > Topomyia > Topomyia yanbarensis. The sequence goes on along the minus strand of NW_026683758.1, from coordinate 66,290 downwards.
TTAACTTGTAAAAGGATCTGCCAAACTCTACCAAGAGGCGCTGTTGAATTTATTTAATAAGTTTCTTGAGGGTAATATTGTTCTTCATGACTGGAGGCAAGTGAAGGCCAATGCAATTAAAAACCAGGAAAACCTGCCTCCGACCACAACTCGTATTGACCGATTGCAACGCTGTCCTGTATCCGAAAGTTGTTCGAAAAAATTATCTTGTTTCACCTCGACAATTGAGTTGAAGCAAACGGCTTGCTATCAGATAAACAAATTGGTTTCCGCAAAGGCAAAGGCACGAACGATTGTCTTTCGTTGCTATCAACAGAAATTGAAATGGGTTATGCTAGCAAAGAGCGAATGGCACAAATTTTCCTAGATATAAAGGGTGCTTGCGATTCAGTTTCTATCAAAATTCTTTCTGAAAAGCTGCACCAGCATGGTCTTTCACAGACTCTAAACAACTTTTTGCTAAACTTGCTGTCTGAAAAACATATGAATTTTTCGCATGGTCATTTATCGACATCACGAATTAGCCACTTGGGTCTTCCCCAGGGCTCATATCTAAGCCCCCTTCTCTTTAACTTTTACGTGAATAACATTGACGAAAATCTTGTCAATTCCTGCACGCTAAGGCAATTTGCAGATGACGGTATGGTCTCTATTACAGAACCCAAACCCGTCGATCTGCAAGATACCTTGGACAATTTGTCTGCTTGGGCTCTCCAGCTGGGTATCGAGTTCTCCACGGAGAAAACTGAGCTAGTCACATTTTCTAGGAAGCGTGAGCCAGCGCAACTACAGCTTCAATTAATGGGTCAAACTATTGCTCAGGTTTCAACTTTGAAATGTCTAGGTGTCTGGTTCGATTCTGAAGGTACCTGAGGATGTCACATTAGGTATCTGAAACAGAAGTGCTAACAAAGGATCAACTTTCTGCTTACAATAACCGGAACATGGTGGAGCGCCCACCCAGGAGACCTGATCAGGTTATACCAAACAACGATATTGTCGGTGATGGAGTACGGGTGTTTCTGTTTCCGCTCCGCTGCGAACATACATTTCATTAAACTAGAGCGAATCCAATATTGTTGTTTTTGTATTGCTTTAGGTTGCAAGCACTCGACATATATGATGAGTCTAGAAGTTCCTGGGCGTTCTTCTGCTGAAAAATCGATTTTGGGACCTCTCATATCGATTGCTCATCCGATGTGGTATCTTGGACCCGTAAGTAATTGCAAATTTCAAAAGGCTTGTCAAGCTCAATTCTCAAACCCGATTTATGTCCTTGTAGTTCGATTACATAGCACAAAATAGCAATCCTTCTTCATATTATCCCAACCGTGTTAATCTCCTTCATGCTTCTGATTCAAATGTATTCTTCGACACATCCATCAAAGACTAGATTCGTGGAATCTCGGATCACAAACGTCCGCAAGTGATCCCAAGCATCTTTCATAGTAAATTTCTAGAAGTCGACTGCAACAAGATGTTTTACACCGATGGGTTAAACATCGACGGCTCCACTGGCTTCGGCATATTCAATGAAAACCTCACCGCCTCATTCAAACTCAATGATGCTGCTTCAGTTTACGTCGCAGAACTTGCTGCTATCCAGTATACCCTTGGGATTATTGATACTTTGCCCACCGATCATTATTTTATTGGCTCGGATAGCCTCAGCTCAATCGGAGCTCTCCGTTTAATAAAACCTAGAAAGCACATTCCATATTTTCTGGGGAAAATCTTGGAGCGCCTGTGTGCTTTGTTTGTAAGATCGTACAATATTATCTTAGTTTGTGTTCCCTTGCATTGCTCCATTCCAGGTAATGAAGAACGGGACTCTTTAGCTAAGGCTGGCGCTTTAGAAGGTGGCATATATGAAAGGCCAATTTACTTCAGCGAACTTTTCAGTATTACTCATCAGAGAACCCTCGAAAGTTGGAAAACTTCATGGAGCAATGAACTGAACAAGGAAGGTGGCTACATTCGATAATCCCTAAGGTATAGACGAAACCTTGGTTCAGGGGGATGGATGTGGGTCGGGATTTCATTCGCGTGATGTCTCGGCTCATGTTCAATCACTACATGCTGGACGCTCATTTCCGACGTATTGTATCTGCGCTTGTGGCAACGGTTATCATGAGATCGAACATATTGTGCGCCGAGCACTGTTCTGTCAGATCTCAACTATTCAATCCCCTTCGGGCCCGAGGAAGATCATTTAATCTCCCGGTTCGAGATACACTGGTAAGCCGCGATCTCCTCTATATGTCCCTCATATACACCTTCTTAAAAACCTTTAATATCCAGTTTTAACTGCCCCTAACGTTTTCCTTATCATTCTCAGAAGTACCCTCTTCCACCTGCCATACCCCAACGATGGTTTGATGCGATGCGTATTTCCAAGACGAGACAAAACATCTCTGTCGAATGGCCCAACAAACACGAGACCTACAGCACAACGCAGTGTGTTGCCGATCCGCGTCTGAGCCGTACTCCGAAATCGTCTGGGCGAACCCCTGCCGGCTCGAGGAAAACCGCCCGGCGTTCCAATACATGATGTATCCGTCCGAATCTGTAATCTTTACCGTTGATTCCCGATGCCGGAAACTGAAAGTTTTTTATCTCTCCCCCTGTCAGCTTTGCCCACCCCCTCTCCAATGTCTCTGATACACAGATGTAGGACTACACACCGCCCCCTCCTCCCCCTTGAATATCTTCCCAAAACTTGTGTGCCCCCTATCTTCTAATTTTAGATAATTAATAATAGTTTAATCTCGTTAAGAAATGCCACTACTTCCATTGATTAAAAATCGCCCTAATTAATCCCCCCTAATCTTAATAAAATTGAACCACTCCCTCTAGTTATTTCTAATAAATATGCTTGTAAAATGGTCCGCTTAGTCAATAATTAATTGCTCAAATAATATTCCTTCTAAAAATCCCGAAGGGCACTACTATGCAAAGAACACACAAAATGACCAACCTCCTTATCTTACGAATATATTATCCTCTCTTGTATAAGTTAGCTGTAAAATATTTTTTGTTGCATTATATAAAAACAAAATAATATTGCAATGTGTAACTCTTCCTAGTTTTAAGAAATTCAAAATGTAAAACAAAAAATAGCACCTTTAAGCTAACGCAAACGTACCTTATCCAATAAACGAATTGAATTTAAGTACACAAATAAAGACAGAGAGAACATTATAAGACTATAAATTAATGTTTGGCGTCCAAAAGTGGCTACCCTAATAAAAATAATTATACACGAACTTTAACCCATATAATCCAACGATTCCACATATCGTTTGGATTATACCCTGAACAGCTCGTTAGGTTCTTGGATCATAAGATGTTTATTAGGGTAACCCACATGTTTTCCGAAATCGACATTTTTGTATTTTTTGATAGATCTAAGTAGTCCACGTGTACTGCTATTTAAGAATTTTGAAAATAATTTTTAGATTTTTTGCTATTAGCAATCAAAGTTTACCATGGAGGTAACCTTAGTACTAGCTGGCGTCCAAAAGGGGCTAACCCCACATTGAGTCTTATGGAAATTAAAGTTTTCTAGTTCGTTATCCGAGGTTTTAAGAAAAAGTAGTTATTCGATTCGCAATCAGTAAATTTTGTGTTATAGCTCACATATCGGTGAGCTAGATTTAAAACTGGTTTTAGTTGGATTGCACTGTAGGTTGACGTTTCGGCCCAAACAGTCGTTCCTGAAGGTAAGGGTCGCTCATACACTTGCTATGTATGGCTATTTTCTATCTAAAATATATTTCTTGCACAAATGCATATTATTGAGCAAATTTTTGCGAAAATTCCAGTGAAGGTATCATGCCTCTACATTGAAAGTTCACCGAGCAATAAGAAATTAAGAGAAAAACGGTACATTGTGGTCGGAAAGTTAAATAACGTGGAATCAGTTATCATCTTTCTTTATAGAGTTATGCTGTCTTCGGAAGAGATGCTTTATGACACTTTATTTGGTTTGGGCGCTTTATTTGGTTGAACCACTTTAGTTCGGAATGCAGTCGCTAAAGCAGCGCCGTTATCAACTTTTTAATGAAGCTATAGAGAAATGTGATATCTTCAAGGAAGATTTATCATTTTAAACATATCTTTCGCATATGCAAACTTCGTAGGTCGTGTATGTTTCGAGATAGAGAAAGTTTTAGTTGAAATATTTACTTACAGATTATGTTTTCAAAAATGTGCCATATTTCAAAACCTGTAAGACTTAGAAAGTTGGCATCTTCAGAAGATATATTTATAATTACCTGACATACAACTTTGCCGTATAAACCATCTTTCTATCGTATTCTTTTAAAAAGTTGATAACAGCGCCGCCCTAGCGACTGAATTCCGAACTAATATGAAATGGTCAAATAAAGCGCTAGATGTCACACGACAACTTTGCCAAAGGCACCATAGCTCTAAAACGAAAGATAAGGAAATGACGTGTGAATTGTGGGTTAGCCCATTTTGGATTCTAGGTATTTCCAGAGTTAGCCGAATTACAAAAATGCTCGTGAATTGAAAAATAGTATAAGTAATGATCTTATTTTTTATAGCAAACATGTGTCAATAAAATAATTTATTTTTGCAAAAGAAACAATGTTAATTTGGAAATGCGGAAGTTTTTTCCATGTCCTGTAAAAATGCAAAATGTGGGTTAGCCCCGTTTGGATGCCAGACATTCAAATGTTGATGCTTCCAGAAATTGTAGCTAGCATCATTTTTAATCAATTGGTGCATTCAAATTTGTCAGTTATTCCATTGAATTCAAAGCTCTTTGCTATATACGATAAATTTCTATATTTTTATGCAATTAACATAAATGAAAACATGAAGTTTGAATTAATAATTAGCTTCTGTTCAAATCCATTGGTGCTTGAGATGTACATCATAGTATTGTATTCGAGGCTACATTTTTGTAATAAATTATCCTAGAACATTACACCTACTTTTTTACCTTAGAACCTTGCACTGAGGGACCAGCACACCCAACGCATTTGATCGCAATTTTCGCAAAAATGCTAATGCAAACAAAATAAATGTAGGGTGATGTGCCTATTATGGCAGTAGAGCCTATTGTGACCCTATTTCGTACCCCTTGGTTTCGAACCAAGCATATGAGATAATGACACTATCGATTTGGCTAAACAGGTGAGAAAAAATAAGCTCAAGTTATATGCTTTATTTGTTGTGCACATATGTATTTAGAACTATCCTCAAAATCCAACTTTTAATTAAAACAAAATCACCTTATTGAAATATCTACTAATCCGCCTCACTCACGTAGTGAACCGAAACTGGATGCAACGGCGCTTAACAAAATAAACACTTACGAGCCAGCATTTACCGCCTCATATCTCGTTATTCCGGCACAAATATACTAAACATTGCACTGATACATACCTTTATTTTAGCTGGAGAACCTTTTTACGATAATTTCACTTTAAAATCACTCGTCAAACACTAGAATAGGCCTAGTGTTATAATAGGATAAAACTAAATACGGGGGTTCCTATTATTGGCATGTTTTGCTGATACACTACCACAATCAAAACCAACTTTTTGCATCCATCATACAGAAAAGAATCACCAGTGCGGCCAAACCAAAACATAAAATTGTAAATATAATGTAATGCAATTTCAAGTATAAGTAATCAATTATTTCAAGTTATTCAACTAATTGTTGATTGCAGATATTTTATTTTCATCTGCACATACAATTCGGATCGGGAGAAAGCAATATGTGATGTGAAACTTGTCATTCCATTTGCTAACTTTCGAATGGTTTTTTTTCTGCTTGCGCAATTCTGGGCGCTCTTCTACTAACAGCTGATGAGTTTCATTGATGTGCGTGATGTTTACGTTTGTTTTGATCGGCTGAAAAAAGCAGAGTGATTCGTTTTACAAATCACACGTTGGCGTCCATGATCTGGATACCTAGTTAGAATTGACGCAAATGGAATATGAGGCATTGCGTTTCAACTAGATTGCTTTTCGATGAGGTGGAAATTGGCACACCCATGAGGCGATATTTGGATCGTTGAGGTGGGAATAGATTCACAGAATGGAACATTTATTTTTATTTATGCCGAAAATTGAGGCAATTCTGCTAAATAAGCATTATATAGATGTTTAAGAAACAGTACACTGATACTTTATTCTGAGAAAGGTTATAGATAATATGGCTTCTTTCAAAGTTGTTAAAAAAATAGTGCAACCCTCTCCCTAATGGTGCCAAAATAGGCTCATCACCCTATAATATATTATTTTCTTCGTTATCGCCTTTCTCATATAGAAAGGTTATTCATTCCCTTTAAAAATATCAACCTACTCCCAGCCCTGAGGGCCGTGTGTCATGTGCCATTCGACTCAGTTCGTCGAGATCGGAAAATGCCTGTGTGTGTATGTATGAATGTATGTGTGTATGTGGAAAAAAATGTGACCTCTGTTTTTCAGAGATGGCCGGACCGATTTGCACAAACTTAGTCTCAAATGAAAGGTACAACCTTCCCATCGGCTGCTATTGAATTTTTTATGGATTGGACTTCCGGTTCCGTAGCTACTGGTTGAAGAGTGCGACCACACAGCAAATTCTCATATAAACTGAAATGAAAAATTCTCAAAGGGGGAGAAATTGACTTTTTTGGACTTTGGCATATTTTTGCCTTTCTCATATAGAATGGTTATCACTCTAAAAATCGTCAACCTAATCCCGGCCTATGAAGGTTTAGGTAGGGGTATGCAATGAGGGGTTGCTACTTTAAAATTAAAACTAGTTTAAAATTTCTTAACAAGTTGAAAATTTTCGGCAGGGTCCGGACCCCTCGAATCTGCCACTGGTTTCAAGCGATGTTTCAGTGTCGATTCATAGTATCTCAAGATCTTGGCTGTCGATCCATTATATGTATGTGCAAATCGTACTCAATATGTAATATACATTTCCATCATTGTATTGAACATAACCAGCCATGGCATAATTGCACCACTAGGTGGATTGAAACAGGTTTTTAATTGTGAAAACAGCTGTGTAGCGTGAAGTATGGAATTTATTGAATCAATGACACATAAATTGGCTTTAACAAAAAATTAAAAAAAGAGGATTTTTTTTACAAAAATCAGTAAAACTTTTCAAACTTTCAACCGATTTGAAAAAAAATCAAATAATTCTAAAAGTTGAAACCATGATCTGGAAACGGTATTAAATGGAGATTCGAGATTTCTAAAAAAGTGCAGCTACTGTTACAGAAGTTACTGTAAGGTGTAACGAGTACATATATGCATATAGGTTGTTTGCAGCGTTGCATACAAATATTGTTTGCAATGTTGTATACAAATAGTCTTGGTATATTAAGTTTAGTTCATTAATGTTTATGTTGTGAAATGCATGTTAAATAAGGAATGAAGATTAAATAAATAAATTCAAGTTGAATTCAAAGATTTGGTCGACTATTAAGTCGACACAAATCTTCAATTGGGATTACCGCATCCTACGCTCCCATATAGGATAGGACTTGGCATAATATAAGCAAATGAGTTCCTAGCATTCGTCTACCAATGAGACTGCTACCGACGCACCCGCTGATACGATGAAGATTTGCTACCGATTGAGGCCACTGACCCTTACGCAATGTGCCGGGGGAAAGATTCTTTTTCGCTCTTTCATGTGGGAGGGAAGCGGCTTGGTATGATTAAAACTGTCCGTTAGAAAAAGATGACCCTTGCTGCAATTTGGGATTTCGTGCATTTAAACACGATTTTCAAGAACTTCGCTAAGCAAGTTCCGGTACGAAGATTACCAAATGCCCGGTTAATCTGAGGATTCCCAATGCTAGATTTCTCACTTTGGTCTGACTAGTGGAAGAGGCAGGAGTTGTCCGTTTCTAAAATTCGCGTCGTGGTGTGTTTTAACAAGGTAGAAAAATGGCATGAAGAATCCTTAACAGTTTGCTAAAACGTCACGTTTCCTTTCCCAAACAGCTAGATAGAATCCCATTCAGTGGCAGTCAGTGTAGGCAGTGTCGTGTGCGTATTTGTGAGACTAAAGGTAAGCCTCGTGTTCTCGTCCAATGTGCAATGTGCTTATTTGTCGCGTCGTATGCGATCTTAATTTTCTCGCAGATTCGCAACGGTCAAACGCCCAACACACCACACCATACCGCTAGTGACAGCTTCTGACCCCACCGTCAGCTCTCAAGGTTTCCCGGTGGTACACGTGGCCGGAAGAGGGTCGCTGACGTCATCAACGCGCCCTTGGCAGGGCAGACCAGCCGACACGCTACGATCGGCAACCAACATCATCTACGTTTTCGGTTGCTACCGGAATTTGCGGCGTCCGTACCACGTCGAGCGAATCTGGGGTGACGACTTCGGCACAGATTCCAGGCGAAGAAAGACAGCAGAAAAACAGCTCCGTCGTCACCCGCAGTATGCAGTAAGCAGAACGTCAAAAGGTCGTGAGTAAAATAAATGCACGTTTTCCGTTTTGTGATTGTCCATGCGCATGTGACTTAAAACAGGGCCGCTACCCTTAAATTTGAAAGCGAGCCTTTAGAAGTACCGGCCGCTTGCATACAGCAGGCCGAGAAAAGCACACAAAAGAGAACACACGAGGCACGAAAATAGACGCCACAATGTGATCACAAACTATATAGGAGATAAACGATGGGAAAGGGCAAGGAAAAGAGAGGAGACTAGGCCTAGGATATGAATGAAAAACGCATGTGTTAGTATAGGAACGAAAATAAAATGTGTAAAAAGCTCAAGTTAAACTTTATTTGGAAGCAATATAAATGTGTTCAGGAATGAAGCTTTCTCCGTTTTAGATGCACCAAGAATGCATTAGATTTGCCTTACGTGAAATAGTCCCGTCTTGGTTTATTGTGCTGGTTTTTTCATGTCGTCGGTTTTCGTTTATTTTTTGTAGTTTGCTGTTTACTGGAGAGGTTGACTCCGAGAACATTCGGGACAAATCCCAATTCTTTCATTTTGTAGTCTGTGGTGGGATTTGTAGACTTTGCCAGTGATGAGAAAACCCGTGGCGACGGACATTGTATTTGAAGGTACGGATATCCTGACTGCCGTTTAGGTCTGTAGGTCGAGTACATCGGACACGTTTTGAGTCAGCTAGCTCGCTTCCCTTCCCGTATTAGGGATAAATAGAACCTTCCCTTGAAAGGTCTCAGGCCGGGCAAACCTTCATCTGGTGGGTGGTCTCTCAATTAGAGAGTGGCGCTTAAATCACCCACTTAACAGCGGGGAGCGGTTCGGCTGGCCAGTTACATTGGCGCCCAACAATACAAGGCTTTTCTGTTTCGTTGAAACCTGTTACATTGTCGCTCAAATTAAATTTGAGGACCGACAAGACAAATCTTTTTGTATTTTTTTTCCGAGTCAAATAGCACTTTCCATCCAAAAAAAATTTTATTTTCTTAAAATTTTCTGAGACGAACGCTACGGTTTCAAAACCTTCTATTCGGTTCCAAGAAAGGGAACATTTTTCAATCATACTTCCGGAATAAAACTCAAACATTTGCAACATTTTCGTTTATATTCATATATTTTTTCCTAACTTTGTCCTTATCTGTTATTTATTTATTTATTCACATATATATTTATTTATCTAGCAGTTTATATACATATTTACATATATTCGTTAGTTTGTTGGTACATATAATTGCATGTTATTTATTATCTAATTGTGCCATATAAGACACTTAGCCTATTGGCAACTACTATTTAATTGGTACAAACACATCAATTCTCTACTTACTATAACATCTTATAACTATAAACATACACACAAAATGAACCGATTATTCCCACATGCGGAAGATCTTACACAGGAAGAGGTTGATTACGAATTGATGATCCGCAATCAACCACAAAATGTGTTCAATCTGGATTTGACTGGGAAGCAGAGACTGCTAAGGAATTTATTTAGGGCGGATAAAACTGAAGGTCGGAATTTTCGGTCGTTTTTGAATATTACCGATGAAGCTCTCCACATTGAGGGACGAATCGGAGACTTACGGAAAGCATTGGAGAGAAAAGTGGAGCCAAAATTGGAATCGAGAGTGTTACATTATTGGTACAGGGTAAAGAGATGCATAGCTTCCAATGAAGAAGAAAAAATGGTAAGAAGGGAATTAACGAGGAAGATTGAAAAAGTAATGCAGGATTTCCAATTTGGTCCACCGCTGTCACCGTATAAAGAGCATATTAGCAGCATTATTCAAGGGGCCGAAGGAAACACGGGCATGCAAGGTGAAAGTGGTACCCAGCTTACTCCAAATTCGTCGAAAGGGGCCATCCCCAAACAACAGCAAAACTCGGATGAAACAGTCGTGGTATCCAGGGGGGAATGGGAGGAGATGAAGAAACAGTTAGCTGAATTGGTCGGACGTGTATCGAACAAAATCCAGGGGGACACGTCGCATAGGTTTCTGACACCAGAAAGAACGACTGAGACCTCACGACGGGACGTTAGAGCAAAAGGTAACAAACAGCAGTCATCAACATCTCTACCATACCAAACAGTCAGCTTTTCGGGACGATACCGGGACACAGACTCGAGCGATGATGAAAGTCAAAGCTCACGCGGATACAAAAGCGGGTTCAGAAACACTCAAGAGGACGTGTTGGACAGTACAGAAGAATCAAATGTCAGTTGCGGACGATACCCAACACCCAGATATTCCAGCAGACGAGCACAAGTTGGAAGAAGACCATACTACCACCGAGGACAACTTGAGGGCTATGGGCGAGTCGAAAAGTGGAAAGTACGCTTCACCGGGGAATCGAGGTCAATGCCAGTTGAGAACTTCTTGTACAAGACCAAGAAACTCGCTGAACGAGAGGGAGTATCGCAGCAGATTTTATTGAGGGACATCCACATCCTGCTGGAAGGAGCCGCGTCGGATTGGTTTTTCACCTACGTAGACGATTTTGTCTCATGGGAGGTGTTTGAAACCAATATCATATATCGGTTTGGAAATCCCAACAAAGACCAAGGGATACGATCAAAAATTCAGGAACGGAAGCAACAAAGAGGAGAACCATTCATTGCTTTCGTTACCGAAATTGAGAAGCTTAACCGTATGTTGTCCCAACCACTTTCTAAAAGAAGAAAGTTTGAAGTGATTTGGGATAACATGCGTCAGCACTATCGATCAAAAATTTCGATAGTGGAGGTGAACGATCTCCAACACTTGATCTGCTTGAACTATCGCATCGATGCAGCAGATCCCCACTTGCAACAACAACCCATGGATGGACCAGCCCGCCGCTCAATTAATCAAATCGAAGCAGAAGAGAGCGACTACGGTAGCGACCGGTCAGCATCGGTGAACGCGATCAGGGGACGATCAAACAACGATAGGCCATCAACGATCATGAGACCAAATAGCAGACAACAATTGAATGATACACATCAAGCTGGTCGAACGATGCAGGACCAATCAAAGTTGAAATGCTGGAACTGCCAAGGAGAAGGTCACGGATGGAGACAATGTACCAAGCCGAAGATAGTTTTCTGTTATGGTTGTGGAAATCTTGGGAGGACAACGCGGACTTGCGAACGTTGTTCCAGATCAGGAGGGTTCATAACTGGTCAAGAGTCTCAGGGAAACGAATAGGGGGGTGTAAAACTGGGAATCCTAGCATCCCATCTGGAAAAGAGATTCCCAAACAACTGAATTATGATCCATTATCGCAGATTTACCATATTAAAATTTCGGTGGGCAAATGCCCCCACATTAAAGTCAACATTTTTGAGTCGGAGTTTGAAGCGTTATTAGACTCGGGAGCGGGGATTAGCGTTATGAATTCGTTGGACGTGGTGGCTAAATATGTGTTAAAATTACAACCTGCCTCGATTCGAGTATCAACAGCAGATGGTACCAATTATAAATGTCTCGGTTGCCTAAACATTCCTTATACATACAAGAACGTCACTAAGGTAATTCCGACGATTGTAGTACCCGAAATTTCTAGGGAGTTAATTCTAGGTGCGGATTTCTGGGAAGCTTTCAAAATCAAGCTTGATTGATTTGGGAAAGGGGCCCGAGGAAATTCAAACGGTAAAAGAACAAAAAAGTGAGCTTCTTTGTTTCACCATAGAGCCATCTGGAGTTCCAGCAATCGCAGAAGAGTCGGAAGATGACGAAACTCTAGACATTCCAGTCTACGAGGGTCCAACGGAGTCGACACCGGACCCCGAAGCAATCGAAACTGAACATCCGTTAACGGCGGAACAGCGCAAGCAGCTTACAGAAGTGATCAAGTCGTTCGAGCTAACAGGTTCTGGAAAGCTAGGGAGAACGCACCTCATGCAACATGAAATCACATTGAAGGAGGGAGCAATTCCGCGGAATCCACCCAGGTACAAATGCTCACCGTACATACAAGAAGCCATTAACGCAGAAGTGGAGCGCTTTAAGAAGCTTGACGCGATAGAAGAGTGTTACTCCGAATGGACAAACCCCCTCGTACCTGTTCTCAAGAAAAACGGGAAAGTGCGAGTATGCTTAGATTCGAGAAAGATTAATAAGCTAACCATTAAGGATTCCTACCCAATGAGAAATATGCAGGACATATTTCGTCGATTGGGTAAAGCCAAATTTTTCTCTGTAATCGATCTTAAAGACGCCTACTTTCAGATACCACTGAAAGAGGAAAGTCGGAATTTGACAGCATTTCGCACAGCAGAGGGAATTTTTCGCTTTAAGGTTCTACCGTTCGGCCTAATGAACGCTCCATTCACCATGTCGCGGTTGATGGCAAAGGCGATCGGCTTTGACTTAGAGCCGAAAGTTTTTGTTTACCTGGACGACATTGTGATTGCAGCGGAAACGTTCGAGGAGCACCTTAGGCTATTGAAGATAGTGGCAGAGAGACTCCGGAAAGCAGGACTAACGATCTCGTTGGACAAGTCTCGATTTTGCCGGAAACAGGTCATGTATTTAGGGTACCTGCTAAACGAGAACGGAGTGGCTATTGATAACTCTCGTATCCAGCCGATTTTGGATTATGCTCGACCAAAAACACAGCAAGACATCCGGAGATTGATGGGCTTAGCAGGATTCTATCAGCGATTCATCCGAGACTACAGTAGGATCACGGCCCCGATCACTGATCTATTGTCGAAAGAGCACAAACGATTCTCGTGGACAAAAGAAGCAGAAGAAGGCTTTAATGAGCTGAAGTCCGTGTTAACATCGGCGCCAATCCTGGGCAACCCGGACTTCACGAAACCATTCACTATCGAGTCGGATGCATCCGACCGAGCGGTAGGCGCAGCCCTCGTACAAGAACAGGATGGTGAGACACGGATTATCAGCTATTTTAGCAAAAAGCTTAATCGGACACAGCGTAGATATGCTGCAGTCGAAAAAGAGTGCTTAGGCGTCTTATCAGCCATTCAGCATTTTCGCCATTACGTGGAGGGGACAAAATTTCGAGTCGTTACTGATGCCCGAAGTCTACTATGGCTATTCAACGTAGGAACAGAGACTGGAAATGCGAAGTTACTTCGGTGGGCTCTTCGTATCCAGGCGTACGACTTCGACCTCGAGTACCGGAAGGGAAAAAGTAACGTTCTTGCCGATTGCTTATCGCGTTCGATAGAAGTTGAGTCCATCATGGTTCTACAGCCGGATCCGGAATATGAGAAGTTGTTGGAGAAGATTAGAGATAACCCCGCAAAGCACAGTGATATGCGAGTGGTCGATGGGAAAGTCTTCCGATATGTGCGAACAGAAAACCGACAGAGCGACCCGCGGTTCACGTGGAAATATTATCCTCCAAAAGATAAGCGAGTAGAAATTGTCAAGAAGGAACACGATAAGGCACACTTTGGTTTCGAAAAAACTTTGGCAGTGTTAAAGCACTGAAGCACTTCCACTGGCCCAAGATGAACGAGGAAGTACGTAAGTTCTGCAGGGAATGTCTGAGGTGTCAGGTGAGCAAATCGGGAAACGTAAACGTCACCCCGCCGATGGGAAGCCAAAAACCCGTCGAGTATCCGTGGCAATTCGTAACTCTCGACTATATTGGTCCACTACCACCCTCGGGAAGGAATCGCAATACGTGTCTGCTGGTTGCCACCGACGTGTTTAGTAAATTTGTGCTAGTCCAACCGTTCCGAGAAGCAAAGGCGAATTCATTGGTAGAATTCGTCGAGAATATGATCTTCCGATTATTTGGGGTCCCGGAAATCATCCTGACTGACAACGGGTCTCAGTTCGTGTCTAAAGCGTTCAAAAACTTACTAGAAATCTACCACGTGTCGCACTGGTTAACACCAGCCTACCACCCGCAGGTCAATAACACCGAAAGAGTGAATCGAGTGATTACCACGACCATCCGAGCAACGCTGAAGAAGGACCACAGCCATTGGGCAGACGACATCCAAGAGATCGCGAATGCGATAAGAAACGCTGTGCATGACTCCACCAAGTACAATCCGTACTTCGTCGTGTTTGGTCGGAACAAAATTTCCGACGGCAGAGAGTACAGCTGGGTGCGGGACAGCTACCAGCCGAGCGAAGAAGACAGCAATGCAGTGGCTGATAGGAGGAAAAAGTTGTTCGAGGAGATAAGGGGCAACCTAACGGCAGCTTATAAGCGGCATGCCAAGACTTACAACCTTCGGTCCAATGCTCAGTGTGCTACATACGGTGTCGGGGAGAAGGTACTGAAACAGACCTTTGACCTTTCTGACAAAGGCAAAGGGTTCTGTAAGAAGCTAGCTCCGAAGTACGAACCCGCAGTGGTTCGGAAAATCCTTGGTCCCAACACCTACGAACTGGAAGATCTGTCGGGAAAACGGTTTGGAGTCTACTTTGCGAATAGGCTGAAGAAGATGCCTTCTTCTCGTCTAAGCCATTGAGTGGAACAAATTCAAGCTATGAACCTCCGTAAGGAGTGACCACAGATTACGACGAGCAAGAAAACACCTTCGAGGGTCATTACGGACAAACTTGAACTCGTACAGGAAAGTCCTTTGATTGACCTGCTACTGAGTGTACCAAGTTTGACCCTAAACCGAATTAATTTTGCCAGCTATGAATAAGCTTCTTGAAAGTGACGAAGAGTTGAACTCACGAAAACACCATGAATGGGCCGAACTTTGTTAGAGTCAACGACACAATAAGACCAAACGACAAAGTAACCGCGAATACGCGAGTATTTATTCCATATTCAATGGAACTTGTACATACATTGTAAATAGTAGTTTAGTTTGTTAGTTATACATAAATTCCTAACCCTTATCTTAGTATTAGTACTTAATCTATGTTAGTGCTTAGTCCTACACAGAACACTCACGGTTTTCCATCGTTGGTCGAAACCCATTCAAAGTGCATCCTTCCTTCCTTATGAGGGGATATTTGCCAACGAAAACCCTTAATGATTTGCATACGTCCTTCCTTCTGAATGGGTGGTTGCAGGATAAATCCTTTGTTTGTTTCACTATTTTTTCGTTGTGGGTTTTTGTTTTTTTCATTATCGTCTTCCTATTTATTAAAAAGTTAGAATTAGATTTGTATAGAAAATATTTACCTTATTATATTTCTCTTCTATTGCGCGATATTCCTTGATAGCAGCTTATTCTGATGAAGTAGATGACCGTTGATTTCTCGCTTTTCTTCCAGTTTTCCTTTCCAGCCATCCAGTATCACGTTTTCGTTCCTTATCACCATGCATCCCATTTTCAGTTATTCCTTGATGGCAAATCTGACGCCGTTTTTTTTAGAATCCTCCAATCCATTTAGTTTCTCCACATTTTCATAAAGTTTTTCCTTTTCATGTCCTTGTAGTTTTTCCTTCTTCATCCATCCAAACCGTCCTTCAAAATTTCCAGCTCCTACTTCAGTTAGTGTCATCCCATGGCAAATCTCATTTTTCCTTTGTCCTCTTTCCATCCATCCAATCCGTATCTCCTTTTAAATTTCCAACATCGACTTCAATTAATTGCATCCCATAGCAAATCTCTTCGTAAGTTTTATCCTTTCCGATTTTTTTTCATTTTTCCTTTGTCCTCTTCCATCCATCCAATCCGTTTCTCCTTTAAATTTCCAACATCGACTGCAATTAATTGCATCCCATAGCAAATCTCTTCCTAAGTTTTTATCCTTTCCGATTTTTTTTCTCTTTTCCTTTGTCCTCTTTTCATCCAATTTCCCAGTCCTTCTTCTGCTAGTACAGTACTCTTCTTCCATCAGCGGTTGATCAAGAAACCTGAAAAAAAAGAAAACCAACCTTTACACCTGATAGGTGGAACGAACACAATTTTCACTCTCCTCGTATAAAATCATCCATAGAGCACTTATTCCATTTCACGTCCATAATGTACAGCATTCTCACTCGATTTTGACGGTTTGATCCACACATTTTCCACGTTCTAATTCTTTTTTCACCGACCGACTTTTTTTTCTCGTCGCGCACGCGAACACGATTTTTTCCCATTTGACGTTTGTGGTAAAAGGTGCAGTTGAACTTGAATGGTTGACAGACTGGTAAAGCTTGTTGTCGGAGTTCGTTCTAGAGATGGATTCTGACGCGCGCAGAGTGCAAGGGGTGTCTGAATGAGTTTGTGTTTTGTGTAATTATTTTTCTTGGAGAATTTTGTTGTCGGATTTATTCCGGTGTTTAAAAATTCTCTTAAGAAGTACAATTTTTGTTCCAAGGTCGCAATGAACGTATATCGCGGAGATGTTTCTCTGTGGCAGTGAATTGCGAATAGGAACGGGCTTATTTTGTGGGAAAATTTGGGTCCTGTATATCTCGCTACGTGCTGGGGGAGGACACCAAACTGGACCTGCTAGTTTTGGTTTTTCACGTAGGTGAATTATTTCGTGAGTATTGTTTTCGTGAATCGGTACGTCCAGGTGTAGAAGACAATACTCCAGTTAAATGTTTCGTGAGCTTGCTCGAAGTTTGTCGACAACTTCGAGTTGAAGCCATTTTAATGTTGTATGTTTTGAATGTGGGCATAATAGGGATGAATGAATGAGTAGAGTGAATGAGTTCATCTGTAACCAAAACTGATTCGTCTTAAATTCTTTAATTTCCTTTGTAGTTCTTTGCTTCTAATGTCTTTCTATGCAAGTGTAATATAATATGTTATAGTTGGCTTTAAGTCGTATATTAGAAAATTGCGAGTAAATTTTTGCTGGAGACTGGAGACGAAAGTTGATGATAGTCAGTGGCAGACTTTGT
This sequence comes from Topomyia yanbarensis, assembly GCF_030247195.1. NCBI lineage: Eukaryota > Metazoa > Arthropoda > Insecta > Diptera > Culicidae > Topomyia > Topomyia yanbarensis. Next base: position 49,058 of record NW_026683758.1, on the reverse strand, counting down.
CTGTGATGGATGATGATCTGTAAATAGATAATGAGCCAACTTCGGTTGGTGATGACCATATATGACCCCGAAGATTGAAACAATTTTTGAGATACAATTTGTTTGCCTACGAAAATTTGATTGGTTATTTGATGATTATTCCAATGCCAATCAAATTTTCGTAAATTTAGTGGGGAATGATGTAACGAGTACATATATGTATATAGGTTGTTTGCAGCGTTGCATACAAATATTGTTTGCAATGTTGTATACAAATAGTCTTGGTATATTAAGTTTAGTTCATTAATGTTTATGTTGTGAAATGCATGTTAAATAAGGAATGAAGATTAAATCAATAAATTCAAGTTGAATTCAAAGATTTGGTCGACTATTAAGTCGACACAAATCTTCAATTGGGATTACCGCATCCTACGCTCCCATATAGGATAGGACTTGGCATAATATAAGCAAATGAGTTCCTAGCATTCGTCTACCAATGAGACTGCTACCGACGCACCCGCTGATACGATGAAGATTTGCTACCGATTGAGGCCACTGACCCTTACGCAATGTGCCGGGGGAAAGATTCTTTTTCGCTCTTTCATGTGGGAGGGAAGCGGCTTGGTATGATTAAAACTGTCCGTTAGAAAAAGATGACCCTTGCTGCAATTTGGGATTTCGTGCATTTAAACACGATTTTCAAGAACTTCGCTAAGCAAGTTCCGGTACGAAGATTACCAAATGCCCGGTTAATCTGAGGATTCCCAATGCTAGATTTCTCACTTTGGTCTGACTAGTGGAAGAGGCAGGAGTTGTCCGTTTCTAAAATTCGCGTCGTGGTGTGTTTTAACAAGGTAGAAAAATGGCATGAAGAATCCTTAACAGTTTGCTAAAACGTCACGTTTCCTTTCCCAAACAGCTAGATAGAATCCCATTCAGTGGCAGTCAGTGTAGGCAGTGTCGTGTGCGTATTTGTGAGACTAAAGGTAAGCCTCGTGTTCTCGTCCAATGTGCAATGTGCTTATTTGTCGCGTCGTATGCGATCTTAATTTTCTCGCAGATTCGCAACGGTCAAACGCCCAACACACCACACCATACCGCTAGTGACAGCTTCTGACCCCACCGTCAGCTCTCAAGGTTTCCCGGTGGTACACGTGGCCGGAAGAGGGTCGCTGACGTCATCAACGCGCCCTTGGCAGGGCAGACCAGCCGACACGCTACGATCGGCAACCAACATCATCTACGTTTTCGGTTGCTACCGGAATTTGCGGCGTCCGTATCACGTCGAGCGAATCTGGGGTGACGACTTCGGCACAGATTCCAGGCGAAGAAAGACAGCAGAAAAACAGCTCCGTCGTCACCCGCAGTATGCAGTAAGCAGAACGTCAAAAGGTCGTGAGTAAAATAAATGCACGTTTTCCGTTTTGTGATTGTCCATGCGCATGTGACTTAAAACAGGGCCGCTACCCTTAAATTTGAAAGCGAGCCTTTAGAAGTACCGGCCGCTTGCATACAGCAGGCCGAGAAAAGCACACAAAAGAGAACACACGAGGCACGAAAATAGACGCCACAATGTGATCACAAACTATATAGGAGATAAACGATGGGAAAGGGCAAGGAAAAGAGAGGAGACTAGGCCTAGGATATGAATGAAAAACGCATGTGTTAGTATAGGAACGAAAATAAAATGTGTAAAAAGCTCAAGTTAAACTTTATTTGGAAGCAATATAAATGTGTTCAGGAATGAAGCTTTCTCCGTTTTAGATGCACCAAGAATGCATTAGATTTGCCTTACGTGAAATAGTCCCGTCTTGGTTTATTGTGCTGGTTTTTTCATGTCGTCGGTTTTCGTTTATTTTTTGTAGTTTGCTGTTTACTGGAGAGGTTGACTCCGAGAACATTCGGGACAAATCCCAATTCTTTCATTTTGTAGTCTGTGGTGGGATTTGTAGACTTTGCCAGTGATGAGAAAACCCGTGGCGACGGACATTGTATTTGAAGGTACGGATATCCTGACTGCCGTTTAGGTCTGTAGGTCGAGTACATCGGACACGTTTTGAGTCAGCTAGCTCGCTTCCCTTCCCGTATTAGGGATAAATAGAACCTTCCCTTGAAAGGTCTCAGGCCGGGCAAACCTTCATCTGGTGGGTGGTCTCTCAATTAGAGAGTGGCGCTTAAATCACCCACTTAACAGCGGGGAGCGGTTCGGCTGGCCAGTTACAAAGGTACACAGGGGCAAGTTGAAACGGGGTTTTCAAAGTTGAAATTTGATCTTCTCTAATAATATTATAGAATAAACAATTTCCAATCTGCTAGCGGTATATATTAGCACATTTTGTCTATTGTTGATAAAATATAAACATTCATATTAAGATTAAGTTATATAGTGGTTATTGAAAATTCCAATTTTCAGGTGCTTCGTTTCGGCTTGCCCCTCGTAGCGGGGTAAGTTGAAATAATATGATTTCATGAGTTGAAAGTTTGGCCTTTGTACCAATTGCTACATAATACCGTAAAACGGGGGAACATTGATCAAGTTTTCTACAGTTTTTCGAATAACTTTCTTCAATTCAAGTAAATGTAACTGTTTGCATTTTTAAAACAAGTACTGGTACCCATTGATTGAAAATGTCCAAATTGTTTGGTAATCTACTTCGTTTTTCCGTTGTTTTCGGGATAACTTTGATCAGCAAAATATGTCTATCGATATGAGAAATAACGCTCCAAATGTTGTGTAAATCGCATATCTGCAGGCGACTTCATGGCCCGATATTGTGACGTCTCGAGAGAAAACAAAATTGCCAAGAAGGATACAGCTGATTTTTATCGAACTTTTTTAGGAAAATAGTCGAAATTAAATAGTTAACAATAAAAATTTCAATTTGAATTTGTGTTCATTAAAGGTACATTAAATGACGAAATAATCATTGCTGGTAGATGCTGATAATGTTTAGAATATGGTTTATATTTTTTTTTCGATGATTTTGGTAAAGCGAATCATCTTATCGATCGTTACTGAAAAAAGTCTCATTTGATCAAACTTACCCCGGTGATCAAAGATACCCCGTTTTACGGTACACATGTTTGATATTTTACGGTACACATGTTTGATGTTGATGACATTTTTTGATTAATATTCTTTTGTTTTATTATTTTTTTTCAAAAACTGCCTAAAACTTTAAGAAGGTACCGTGGATGACGTTTCTCAAATGTAGGTGTGTATAGAAACTATTCAAAAGTGCAGAAAAATTATATGTTTATTATTTTGATACACTTTATCCGATAAGTTTCATAAAACGTTGAGCTTATTCATTTAATTGATATACGTTACTATGTTTTAATTGCCGCAAGGTTCTACTGTATCGATTTTGTTGGCTATTTTCGGCAAATCTGAGAATAAGAGAAACGAAAGCAATGAAATTGAAAGACGGATAGGTATTCTTAGGGTTCGTCGCTGTGCGGATGTGGGCGGTAAATGGATTGTCCCCACCGCAAACGCAAAAAAAAAACCGCACCGCTTACCGCAACCGCACTTTATTTACCGCACTGCACCGCGCGGTAATGCGGTAAAATTTTTATATTTTAAAAAATAGTGTTGGAAAATTGTTCATTTGTGTAACAGTATACAATAAAATGTTATTTTTATTCACACGAAATTTAACGTTAAGAGACTCCTCAGAATGTATTGTTTATGAAAAAATCAACTTTTTCATTTTCTCTTAATAAAATTCCGTTCATTTTAAGGCAAACATTATACATTCAAAAACGTTCTACTGCAGTAATAGGAAAACTTTTATTTTAGCAACCCTTCAGTTAATTGTAAAAAGGGGAATAAAATGAAGTTGCATATTCTTTTCTTAAAATTTTCATATTTTCAATGCTTTTGACATTTGAAAATAAAATGTATGATTTTCGCATTTACGTAGTAAAACCACCTTTCATTCTTAAAGGAATTTCACCAAAAAAAATTTAAAGTCGAAATACCAGTACTTCTATATAGTAGCGCATATATTCCAATATTGTGAAATAAAAACAGATTGTATTTCATCAATAAGAACGGCGCCATATTTGACGAAAAAATTGCTGTATACATTACATCTAATCAGGTGTTCGGTAGGGCATTGCAAAAAAATTTTTTTTTTGAATTCTCAAAGGCCCCCCCCTCTCATATTGTGACAAATGTCAAAGTAAGCTCAGATGCCAAATTTTACATCATTTGGACAATTTTAGACCCCCGCCCACTTCGCTTGAAATTTTTTGAAATTGGTGCTATGGGAAAATATGGAGGAAAAATACATTAAATGCAATAACTTTTGAAGTAGCAATCAGAAAATTACAATTTATACCACTTTTGAAAGGAAATAATTTTAATATTTGAATAAAGATGTATTTGTTTCTAGAAAAATACGGGAAAGTGGGGTACTGGGTCATTTTGGCCCAAAAAACACCTATTTTTAATGATTGTTCTGCTCCGTGATGCAAATCATACATATTTTGTAGTTTTTCTAATGTAACAAAATCTCAGAAATCGAACGGAATCCTTTTGACTTTAGTCCGAATACGAGAAGTTGGGGTTATAGGCCTTTTTGTCAGTCATATTAAATTTTATCATTTTCTCATGCATATATCTCTATTATTCTTCAATCAATTTTCATAAAATGTAACTTATTGAACGTGTAAAATTCTGAGGAATAGAACAAAAATAAAAACGTTAAAGGTAAAATTCAGAAACATCAAACTTTTTGATATTTACTCTACAAATCTCATTTTTTCATTATTTGTCCTAATACCTCAACTTCCCCTATTTTTCCAGGAATGAAACTTTTCTCATGTGATCCCTAAGCATATTTTACACTAAAAGTAGTAAATTAAATAAGAATTTTGTTGTTAAATGGAGTTAATATGTGCGATTTTATGATAAAAATGTGAAATCGACACTATATGTCAGATAATTTGATGTTCATGAATTTTACCGGTAACGAATCTATTTTTGTTATAATCCTAAGGATTTTCCACGTTCAACAAGGTATAGTTTATGAAAATTGAGTGAAGAATAATAGAGATATATTCACGAGAAAATGATGAAGTTTAATATGAATGACAAAAGGCCATTTAACCCCAACTTCTCGTATTCGGACTAAGGTCAAAAGGGTTCCGTTCGATTTCTGAGATTTTTTCACATTAGAAAAACTACAAAATATGTATGATTTGCATCACGGAGCAGAAAAATCATTAAAAATAGGGGATTTTGGGGCCAAAATGATCCAGTACCCCACTTCCTCGTATTTTTCTAGAAACAAATACATCTCCGTTCAAATACTAAGATTATTTCCTTCCAAAAGAGGTATAAATTTTAATTTTCTGATTGCTACTTCAAAAGTTATTCCATTTAATGTATTTTTCCTCCATATTTTCCCATAGCACCAATTTCAAAAAAATTCAAGCGAAGTGGGCGGGGGTCTAAAATTGTCCAAATGATGTGAAATTTGGCATCTGAGCTTACTTTGACATTTGTCACAATATGAGAGGGGGGGCCTTCGAGAATTCAAAAAAAAAATTTTTTTGCAATGCCCTAGTGTTCGGTCTCAACCGGTACAGAATTATTGAACATTAGAAAAACTGCAAAAAATGTATGATTTGTAGCATACAGCAGAAATGACTTTTAAAAATAGGGGGTTTTACGGACAATATATCTCAAAACTCTAACTTCCGCATTCTTCAAGAAACAGATGTATTCTCATTCAACAACTAAGATTGCTCCCTTTGAAAATGTATGAAGTGTAATTTTCCTAAGGCTAGTTCGAAAGTTCTAGCATTTAATGTATTTTCCTCTAATATTTTGACAATAAGCCAAAGGCAAAAACTTCAATTGCAGTGAACGGGAGTCAAACTATGTGGTATTTGGCAAAAAAAAGCTTAAAAAAAGCTACAAAATAGTCTTAACTGAAAAATATTAGGACTTAATTTGGTAGAAAAATATAGTAAATTTGAATGGAAGCACGCGAAAAAAAGTTATGCATACTTTTTGAGAAAGAGTCCATTAAAATTTACTGTAGAAAAATTCACATTGAATTTACACAGCAATCAAAGAAGATAGAAATACGATGCTGATGAACGAATGATAGAATAATCATCCAAATTTGGATCCCTCCTTATTTTGGACGCTTTCATACATTTGTATCCTTTACTGCCAATTATTGCAAATTCGTTTGGTTTGACGAAGATAATTATATTCTTTGGGTTTGTGTTTAAGTCCCAGCATAATTAGAGATCCTTTAAATTAGTCAAAATTCGCAATTGAAAAATTGATATCGATAACGATTCACAATTCCACGATTACCAACAGAAATCGGGAGAAGTGATGCACTTTTAAATTGGATTTAAGAGTACAAATTTATTGTTTTTAATTGATCTAATAATTTTGTCTCTATTTGGATCTTGCATTTTATGTATTTGAAATGGTTAGTTTGTGAATTTTTACTTAGAAATATCCAATAACTAGTCCAAAATATGTCGTAAAAATAATAGCGTCAAAATATTTCGGGCACAGCTAGATTTTCTTTTGTAATAGCAGTCTGTTTATCAATTTAGAATAATCAAAATTATCACTTTATCAATTATTTTTTTTGCGGTGCGGTTGCGGTAAAACCGCGCGGTAAAAGCTTTTTCCCGCACCGCATCTGCGGGAAAAAGTGTCTCACCGCACCGCAGATTTTGCGGTGCGGGTGTGGTAAATACCGAGCGGTTGCGGTAATTACCGCAACCGCGACGAACCCTAGGTATTCTAGAGCAAATCAGTTATAAACTTAGAACGGAAAACTAGAACTAGGCAGGCTCATATGGGCATGATCGAAAGGAAATGTGAAGAATTCTTTGCCTTCTGCAGAGTAGGAGTTGGGCGTTGCACCCAAGTCTGCCGCATGGTCTATGGTAGAACATAACTCATCATCATGTTTTACCGCCGACGCCGGCGATAATAAATTCAAGCCATGTATACTACCTAGTAGAGCTCTGAAATATTGACATCCCCATATGAGCTTGAACGAGAAACGAAAAAAAATCACGCTCGGCGCGCTGAAGGGTATGCTTCGGTTGTTTGTCTTGTTGTTCAATCGTGCGCCGTAGCGCATTCATTCAGTTATTTTCGATTCAAATTCAATTTCAGTTGCAAACTGAATTTTGATTCTATGCTGACTATGAGTTAACGAGCAAAAATGCATCAGGCATAGATTACACTCTTCACTTATACTCGAAAATATAAAAGATGTCACCTTCTGCCTACATAAAACAAATGAATGCGTTGGTTGGAATATTTTTCCGGCACTGAAGGGAGTCGATTCTGCGAGAAACTTCAGTCAGCTTGGAAGTGAATGTGTGAGGGAGGCGTTGAAACTGAATGCTGGTTTCGGTAAATTCACACAGCAATTGGCAACTGAATATGAGATTGCGCAGGAAATTACAAACGAAAATAAATCAAGTATGTAACTAGGGTGATGTGCCTATTATGGCAGTAGAGCCTATTGTGACCCTATTTCGTACCCCTTGGTTTCGAACCAAGCATATGAGATAATGACACTATCGATTTGGCTAAACAGGTGAGAAAAAATAAGCTCAAGTTATATGCTTTATTTGTTGTGCACATATGTATTTAGAACTATCCTCAAAATCCAACTTTTAATTAAAACAAAATCACCTTATTGAAATATCTACTAATCCGCCTCACTCACGTAGTGAACCGAAACTGGATGCAACGGCGCTTAACAAAATAAACACTTACGAGCCAGCATTTACCGCCTCATATCTCGTTATTCCGGCACAAATATACTAAACATTGCACTGATACATACCTTTATTTTAGCTGGAGAACCTTTTTACGATAATTTCACTTTAAAATCACTCGTCAAACACTAGAATAGGCCTAGTGTTATAATAGGATAAAACTAAATACGGGGGTTCCTATTATTGGCATGTTTTGCTGATACACTACCACAATCAAAACCAACTTTTTGCATCCATCATACAGAAAAGAATCACCAGTGCGGCCAAACCAAAACATAAAATTGTAAATATAATGTAATGCAATTTCAAGTATAAGTAATCAATTATTTCAAGTTATTCAACTAATTGTTGATTGCAGATATTTTATTTTCATCTGCACATACAATTCGGATCGGGAGAAAGCAATATGTGATGTGAAACTTGTCATTCCAGTTGCTAAGTTTCGAATGGTTTTTTTTCTGCGTGCGCAATTCTGGGCGCTCTTCTACTAACAGCTGATGAGTTTCATTGATGTGCGTGATGTTTACGTTTGTTTTGATCGGCTGAAAAAAGCAGAGTGATTCGTTTTACAAATCACACGTTGGCGTCCATGATCTGGATACCTAGTTAGAATTGACGCAAATGGAATATGAGGCATTGCGTTTCAACTAGATTGCTTTTCGATGAGGTGGAAATTGGCACACCCATGAGGCGATATTTGGATCGTTGAGGTGGGAATAGATTCACAGAATGGAACATTTATTTTTATTTATGCTGAAAATTGTGGCAATTTGTGCTAAATACGCATTATATAGATGTTTAAGAAACAGTACACTGATACTTTATTCTGAGAAAGGTTATAGATAATATGACTTCTTTCAAAGTTGTTCAAAAAATAGTGCAACCCTCTCCCTAATGGTGCCAAAATAGGCTCATCACCCTATTTGTTATTAACTTGTGAAAGAAATATTCAGTCGGCTTCCTGGTGTACTAGCAGCCAATAACGGATGCTAAAACAAAATGATCAATCCCGAATTGCAGAATTATTACTCTGAAATATTGACATCTTGACTACACTTGACAGATCCTAAACAGTTGTTTAACATACAACTTTTGACATTAAAAATGTCTTACTCCAGTATCTGGGGCTAGGTATCATTCTAAAATCTAAACTATCTCCCATGTAACGAAGCTATGTAAGGTTTGCACGCTTATAACTCCGATGTTACTAGATGGATTTTAAACCGATTCAGAAACACCTAACTTAAATGTTGGTAATAATTTAATATCTCCCCAACAAAAGTAGACTTTTGGAAATCGGTAAAATTAAAAAGTTCACAAAAAACGGGAAAATTACCATTCGTGAGGAAGATTTCTCAGACACAGCCGTCAATAGAAGGCACCTTAGTCGCTCAATCAAACATGAAAAGTCATAAATAGAAGCGACGCATGTCCGTTTAAATCAGTTGTTGCTAATATCCCATACGAGCAACATCGTCTCTGGGCGATGCAATAAGCGCTATGGATTTTCAGCAACGTTTGCATTTGCACACACTCGCACCTAAGTGACTAAACCATATACGGTTAGTTTATAAATAGAGGGGACGCGTACACATTTGAATCAGTTTTTGTTCTTATGTCGAACGGGTAAGATCATGGCTGCAGCGTCTGGACCAGGGTTGTTAATCGATAATTAATCGTCATCGTCGATAACGTTAACCACCCGTCAACGTCATCGGAAACTCCGTTAACAATAATGTATCGTCAGATTCATCGTCATCGTCGATAATTCATCGGTGGTTATCGCGATACATTTTGCGTTACTTTCCCGTTTATTGGAGTTGAAGTTGATGCGGTCAACTTTCAATTGTTTAGAAATAAATAACTATAAAAGGACCTGTTGTTGGCAGTTGAAAATCAATAGTATTGGACATTTTCTATGCATAGGGGGGGGGGGGGGTTCGACGATGTGTCAAAATGGAATTTTTTGTCAACTTTTCGGGAGTGTTTTATATTAAAGGGAAAGTTATTGGCAGTTGACAATCAATAGTTTTGGACATTTCAATACACAGGGGGCTCGAAGATATGTCAAAATGGATTTTTTTCAACTTTTAGGGAAAGTTTATTATATTGAAGAAGTTATTAATAAGTGAAAATTAATAGTTTTGGGCATGTACCGTCGGTGCGTCAAAATAGAATTTTTTTCAACTTTTCGCAAACTTTTTATAATGAAGGGCAGTTGAAAATCGATAGTTTTGGACATTTTCAATTCACAGGAGAATCCACCAGTGCACAGTGTTTCCAAAATGGCAAAAAGGTGAAAGAAATTCTTTGAACCATGAAAAACATTTTTTGGCTATAGTGTCTTCAGCAAAGTTTATTTATATTTTTTTGCATTTAAAAAGTATTAGTTGGGTGATTAATCCCTCTAAAGCTGAGAAGCAAGTTTTTGTTTGGACATTTATGAAAATAAAAAAAAACTTTTTTGGCAAAGTTGTTGAGAATATCTTTAGTATTAACTTCGCTGAAGAGACTATGTGTCCATCTGTCGATTTAATTATACGTTTGTAAAGATTTCTTTGATATACCCCACAAAATTGCTTATTTCAAAATACTTTTCCTGGCAATTTTGTAGAATTTCAAAATGTTCCAAGATTTCGTTCAGCATAAGAAAATACAGAATTTTTGTAATGTTAGTTTATTTGTATCTCTTACAACTTAGAAGTTATCGAATGATTTAGTGTCCAAAAAGCAATGTTTTGGTATGGAAGCCACAAATTTCCGCAGGTATAGCTTCACCAAGATGAATCTGTAAAACAAACACTATCAAAACCGTTTGGTGGTCTCTAGTCTACGTTCAAGTCAAATTCGAGTAAATTCCTTCTTTAGCATATCTGTCTTATCTGTGAGATTCAAAATATACAAAAATAATACTACTGTACTGTAAGACCTCCTATAGGAAATTTTTACTAAATAATCAGAACGGGTTATTAGGCTTTGTCGAGGGACTAAAGAAGATTATTTTAACTACTGCGGTTTATTAAAAAGAAAGGAAAAAATATATTAGTCTTGGTGTTTGCGTTTCTACATCGTCTCTTCAGAACCAGAAAAAATATGTGCCGATTTTGTCAATGTCAATTCACCAAGGGGCTGATAAAAACGGGTCTTCACTGTATTCAAAAACGACTGAAACGCTATTATGAGGCCGTTCATAAATTACACTACATATTTGAGGGTAAAAGAAGGAAGCATGAAGCATCTTGTTACATAGTGGAGAGAAGAAACGGAGGAGGGGCTAAAAGCTTCCCAACTAGAAAAAAATATACATTGGAAATATGTATATTCTCCTTTTTAAAATTCAAAATCTTCTAGTTTAAATTAAAATTATAATAAAATCTGTTTATCACCACACCACTTAAATTTGTAGTATAATTTGTGAATGGCCTAATAATAGTGGTTTAGTAGTTTTTTCAATATATGTCTTTGCGTGATAAAAATTACTAATTACACAATAGCTCAAAATTTGTTTTTTTCATGGTCGAAACAACCGCGCGGTATTTAAAGATGGTCACCAATATTGACGCAATTGAATCAAACTTGATAGAATTGTTTTACAGCAGAAAAAAAATCTGTCACGTTACATAAGATAAACTGTGTTTTCTTAAAAATTAATAAAACTTCAAAGTTTTCACAATACAGTTTCAAAAAGTAGACTCAAAGTAGTAAGAAAAAATGCAGGTTAGACATTGTATGCATGCTGTTGGTGTGGTCCACAACACTTTTTTGAATTTTTGATCTGTCACGTTGCAAGTTATTTGGTTTCCATTATTTCACAACTGAAAATAAGCAATAATCCATATTCATCAAATTTTTTCAAGCGATATCATCAAACTTAAATTAGACTACGATAGAAAAATGTGGTTGCAAACAAAAAGTTGAAAATATGGATTTTGTTTACCTTTTTATCTCCTTACGGCCTTGTAGTCTCTTTCAGGTCATGCAAGTAGCATCAACAAACTTTCATAAAGGACAGACATGATTTTTTTTCTGGGATCGCCATTCATATTTTTTAATATTAGTGGTTATATAAATACGGAAAACAGCTTGACGCAAAATTTGAAAAAAAAAAAATTTCGCCTGTTGTTGCCTTTTTGCGGAGCCTTGACCATATATGGTTACACAAATGTACAATTTTTCAACACTATTTTTAAAAATATAAAAAAAAATTACCGCATTTACTGCACTACCGCGCGGTGCGGTGTGGTAAATAAAGTGCGGTTGCGGTAAGCGGTGCGGTTTTATTATTTTTTTGCGGTTGCGGTGCGGACAATCCATTTACCGCCCACATCCGCACCGCGACGAACCCTACTTCTGTGCACCAACTTACTCGAAAAGTTAAAAAAAAAAATCCATTTTGACACATCGTCGGACCCTTCTGCGTATTGAAAATGTCCAAAATTATTGATTTTCAACTGCCAAAAACTTTCCCTTCAGTATGATACACTTTCCCGAAAAGTTGAAAAAAAATTCTCCGCTGTGCATAGAAAATGTCCAAAACTATTGATTTTCAACTGCCAACAATAGGTATTTATTTCTAAACAATTGAAAGTTAACCGCATCAACTTTAACTCCAATAAACGGGAAAGTAACGCAAAATGTATCGCGATAACCGATGAACCGACGATGATGATGAATACGACGATACAATTATCGACGATGACGATGAAGGCGACGATACATTATCGTTAACGGAGTTTTCGATGACGATACATTATCGTTAATGAGTAACGCCGATAAATTATCGCGAAAAATGTATCGTATTAACAACCCTGGTCTGGACGCTACTCTAAGCATTTTCGGCAGCGGTGGCCGTGTGCAGATTTTTCGGGTACCAGCACGGTGTCACAGAATGATTTGCAAAGTGGGTGGGTGGGGTGGTTTGCATTTAATTCAATACGGCAAGCAGGGTTGCCAAAATTAAATCTGTATTTTTTACCTAAAAAATCTTTTCATCTGTATTTACTCTTCGAAAAATCTGTGTCAATATCTGTAGCGAATCAGTTGAGTCGTTTAAACTTTTGCTGGATTATCTATCGAAGATATTAATTCCTGTTGTTTAAGTCAGTCAAGTCCTTTATAATTTCGTAAAAAACACTACCTGTTTATAATTTCGTAAAAAAACACTACAAATCGTTCTGATACTTTACATCCAGAAACTTGAACTTTATCGATGTACACAATTGAAAAATAATTTTCTTCTTCATTAGTTCTGTTGTTGTTTCGGGAAGCACATCGACGCTCTGATTTTTTGCCTTTTCTGAGGTGTTGTTTGTTTCAAACCCGCGAAATATTTCGTTGCTGACATCCAGATCATACGAGGCACTAGTTAGTTTGGAATGATCCTAGCGAAAATGGCCGCAATTATAATTCAAAAAGTGAACTGAAAATAGACTGCATCTATCACTTATTACTGTCCGGCTTTGTGTTGTTGTATACCAACGAATACGTATTGCGATGAGCTGCCACAAGTGTTCTTTACCTGTTGTTGGTGGTGAGCTGTACGCGATGTGCGAGGGCCGATGTAAGCAAGGTTTTCACGCAAAGTGTGTTGGCCTTGGTGAGATGAATATTTACGGCCTCAACAAGAATTTAATATGGCTTTGTGACGAATGTCTGTGTTTTTTCCACAAGACGCGGTATGTTGATGAGCCCTCCGGTTCATCAAAGCAGATGGAGGAGCAAATAAAATGCATGAACGATAAAATTACGCTAATATACAACGCACTTGCGCTGAATGAACAGCCACACTCCCATCCAGAACGTAATTCTACGCCAATGTTGACTACGCAGAAAGCAATGGAATCGAAAGTAAGCAATCTTCACCGATCTGTTGTTCCAGATCAGACCGACTCGCTGCAGGAAGAAAATAAGTTCGCTCTATGCCTTACGAACATTGATGGGTGTGCGACTGAAAGTGATGTTAGCTGTATGGTAGCTGAGTCGCTAAGCCTTACTGAGGTCGATGAGGTGGAAGTTAAAAAGTTAGTACCTAAATGGAAGAACTGCGAAACTCTTGACATTGCATCATTCAAAGTCGTCGTAAGCAAGAAATGGAAATCGGTAGCAATGAAAAATTCTACTTGGCCTCCGGGAGTGAAACACCGAGAATTCGTCAGTTTACGTAACTCAACATGGAAACCTGCCTATTGGGAATCAACTCACTTATAATTCTAGGCAACTAGTGAGATGTTTTTTATTGTGCTAAGTTGTTCTGAACGAATTGTAATTTCGTTAATGTTGTTAATGTTTACATTATGTTGTAGAGTATTATTAAATTTGTCCACTGTTTGTCTGTTGAATATGATACCAACTGGAGCTCTCGAAAGACATACACGTAAGATTTCCTAGTATAGATATACGTTACTCATAAGAAATACATAGTTTTAAAAATCGTCTGTACGGTGTATACCGAAGATATGAAAATAAAATAAAAAATAAATGACATTTGTTGATATATAATGTTATATACATTAAGTTAGGGTTACCAACCGTCCTTATTTTAAAGGACATGTCCTTAATTTCGATGATTTGGGAAGGCGTCCTTAATTTTACTTCAAATGTCCTTAGTTTTAATCTCAATCCATGTTATATTTGAAATCAATTAGATTAAATTCACTTAAGCGAATGAAACATTTTACTCGTCATTTTAGTTGTGCACTTCCTTAGAGTCTTTTGATTTTTTATGTTCATATTAATGATTCAAAAAGTTTAGTTCAGCCAAAAATTTTATTGCCTGAAGAAAAGTTACAAACTAATACTTTTCATGTTTCTCATCTTGTTGAGCGCTGACAGAAAAAAAAGATTTGTCCTCTAATTCGAACCATCGTAATTTAAACAGCTATCACTTTTTAGCACAGGCGGCAAATTTCTTAGTAACTTCATGGACTTTAATCAATAAGTTCTCTTAAGGAAAAACTTTGATTTTTGGAAATGAAGATGAAAAATATAGGATTTCTCGCAATAATACCCATACAAATTTCAAATGCAACACGGTATGCCACGACCTAATATTCTGCATAGTTTCTTAGGACCCCAGAAGAACAAAAACAGCGCTGTTCTAAAAAAATATTGGAAATCTTTTCTTAACACCACTCAACCAAACACATTTAGTCAAAGATTAGTAAAATTTGTCAATCTCGGTCAAAATTCAAAATGTCCTTTTTTCGCTTTCAGCCCATTTGGTAACCCTAATTAAGTTGAGCAATGTAGCAGTCGAATTTTGAAACCAAAAATTGAGAATTAACAATGTCACAGAACTTTACAATTAACGTTTCTGGAAGTAGACTTCAGCCAGGCGTTTGCTGAGTGCTAACCTGAGAGTATTCAAAGCTTTAGATTTCAGAGTGAGCGACCATTCTGAAAAGTGAAGATATATTTTAATATAGAGGGCTAAGCTGAAAGAGACAGAGTGGAAGTATTGCGGAAACTGAAAAAAATATTTCTAAAAAGAGGTTTTGTAACATCATTTCTCAAAAATCTGTATATCTGTAGATACATGCAAAAATCTGTATATCTGTAAATACAGATTCTTGATCTGGAAATAGCCAAAAAATCTGTATAAACACAGATTATTCTGTATTTTTGGTAACCCTGACGGCAAGATGCGACTTATGTGAGCTGCTTGAGAGTGTTGCGTTGAAAAAAAATATTTATTTTTATGCATGCGTGTGCGTTATAAATTGTTAATCCATGTTTACGGCGCTTTCTAGCTGCGTAGGGTAAAGAGCCTATTGGCTTTCATATGTTTCATATTTCGGTTATATGTTTTTATCAGTAAGGCATCTGACAACGTGCTTCTGTAGTTATTGCACTGTTCAGCAGCGTAGTTTTTTATATAGGAGAGTACACTCAGGTTTTTTACGCGGTTTTTTGCGCGGTATTTTGTTACGCGGATTTTGAAATTTACACGGTTTTCATTTACGCGTTTTTTGAAATTTACGCGGTTTTCATTTAGGCGGCCTGTATCCCTGCGTAAAAAAACCCTGTAATTGCATCGGAAATCACATTCCCAGCAGAACCTTTTGTTTTCTAATTTCAAACACTTTTGTTTCGTACTGTACAAAACGGAAAATTTTAAAACAGAACTTACCGTCCCAGCAGCAGTTTAAGCGTGTGCTTTTTCGATTAAAATTCAAGCCATGTCTTAAGCGTTACTGGACTTAAAATTGTTTTCCCAGTTTATCCAGTCGGAGTATCTGTCCTGCCCTATGTATTTAAAACACAGTTCTAATCGCGTTTCAAAGTATACAACAAATAGAACGGTTTAAAATAAATCTGTTTTAAATTATGAAACAAACCGCTGTACTGGAGATATAATTATGTCAGTCCTATTACCACATAAAACAACTATATAACATAAAACGCTGTAGAATTGGTTTAATAATACAATGTTTACACTACAGAGTTATAAGACGTTATAATAATTAGTAACAAGAAAAATGTCACCAAGATAGCATAAAAACCCGTTTTAACCGGTAGTGCGAAAGTTGTATAACAATGTAATTTACCAAATAATTTCATTTGTTCAGCCACTAATCGATCAAGAAATACATAACCTTAAAATTGTTTACTTAAGTTCATTAGTACATTATTGAATATTTAAATGGAAAATGAAATTTCATATTTCATGGAGAATCTGTATATTACCGTTGGCGGGCGTGGGCTTCCTCATTACAGTTCTCAATATGGAACTTTTCTTTTGAATATATTTTCTGGCCAGACCAGCCTATTTTTAATAGATGGATCAGCCAAATAATGCCAATCACGTAGTGAGATACTTGATTAATTGTAATAATAGATTACCGTTAAATGACCTTCAATAAATTATGTTTTAATGGGGAGGGTATATAGCAAAATGTAACATATGAAAATAGGCGAGTGAGCAAGAACGTGAGTCGATATGTGTGATAGATAAAATTCATTTGCACGTCTTGAAAAAAGCTACATTTTTAATGTCACTGTGGTCGTGTCCTGTACACAACCCTTTAATTTTTATAGTAATAATCTGCAACCATAACATTTTTCGATCGATTGATCTGGTTAAGAAAAAATGAGGTTTTTGATTTCGCGAACGACGAAAAATAAACAAAAGTGCGAAAATAGTGAAGATGTTTCAAACCACCGCTTATGGTATTCAAAAGGTACGTTTAAGGAGCTGGAAAAATAATCTCAGCGATTACTCTTTTCTGGTGAAGATTCAGACTTCCGATCCAACTTACCCCGCATTTCAACTTGCCTCGGTGTACCTTACTTGCAAGTCATTATTGTGGAAAAAGAAAACTCTGAAGAAGCGGAAATTGAAAAGTAAAAATGATAACATTTTTTTCTACTTCTAAATTAAATTAAATTTATTGAATAAATGATTAAAAACGATTCCATAATACTTATTGTCCGAAGTAGCGATTTTTTTTCAGTAACTATTTCAAAACCACTTGGCAACAAAAAATAGATGCTGTTGCGACTGACATCCAACTTCCTACGCGACCCAAAAAGCGCAGTTTTAGGCCAATTTTCAACATAATTATGATTGAGTAGAACAGTAAAAACTTGTTACCGCTTTGTTGCAATAACGATGCTAGAATTACTCAATGAAATCATATTGTTGTCAACATGTAGAATGTAGATCGCAACAAGATTACTCAATCATTCCTTTTTGTCGTTCAACTGAAAAGTAGCATATTTTCATGCAAATAGGGTTAATGTGCTAGTAATGGACCCCGCAGTAGATGGTAAACAACGTATTTTTCCATCCGATATTTGGACTTTACATGCTATGATATGTAAAATTGAATATTGTGACTCTGAATGACCTAGGAAAAGCCGAACAACTCGCATTTTTACATGTAATTAGGGTAGACGAGCCCTTATTCATCTCATTAGTCAGGATGTCACACTATTTCGTTGATAACTCGACTTAGAGCGAAAGGATTGTGCTCAAATAGGTATCATCATCTTTGCTTCGTTTCTAAGAAGCAGTACAGTTAAAAATTTTGCCTGGAAAATGTAAAATGCTCACGCTTGAGCGAAGCGAAAAGTTGACTACAACGTACCCTTATTCATCTCACCATTTGAGCTAATGCGTTGAATAGAGATAGCAGATACTGCTCTAACTAATGTGTTCAAATGGGTGGGATGAATAGAGGTGCTAAGATGAATTAGGGAGCAGTAACCCTACATGTAAATTTATGTGAATAGGGACGCTATTTTTATGTGCATGTGGCATGACGTAAAATTACACTACTTTTTTTTGCTGTATAGTACTTTTAATGTAATATTTTATCAATTGATGATACCAAGTCTCTTAAACAATATAAATAATAATTTAATGAAAATTTAAAGCATTTCAACTTGATTTCTTTAGTAAAATGCGATAATTCTAACTGGTATCCATATTCCTATAATGGACCCGTTTTCCTATTTTGGACCCAAGGTCTAATATGCGCATAGGGTTCGTCGCGGTGCATATGTGGGCGATAAATGGATTGTCCGCACCGCAATCGCAAAAAAAAATAAAACCACTCCGCTTACTGCTACCGCATCGCACCGTGCGGTAATGCGGTAATTTTTTTATATTTTTCAAAATAGTGTTGAAAAATTGTTCATTTGTGTAACCATATATAATAAAATGTTATTCTTATTCACACGAAATTTAACTTTAAGAGATTCCTCAGAATGTAATGTTTATGAAAAAAATCAACTTCTGCATTTTCTGTTAATAAAATTCCGTTTATTTTAAGGCAAACATTATAGATTCAAAAACTATCTACTGCAGTAATAGGAAAACTTATATTTTAACAACCCTTCAGTTAGTGAAAAAAGTGGAATAAAAATGTAATAAGAAATGAAGTTGCATATTGTTTTCATTAAATTTTCATATTTTCAATGTTTTGCCTTTCTCAATAGAAAGGTATTGCACTTGCTCTGAAAAATGACTTTTTAACGGAGGCCCGGATGGCCGAGTGTCATATACCATTCGATTCAGCTCGTCGAGTTCGGCAAATGTCTGTGTGTATGCATGTGTGTGTATGCATATGTGTGTATGTGCGTCTGTGTGTGTGTACGCGAACACAATCTCACTCACTTTTCTCAGAGATGGCTGAACCGATTTTCACAATCTTGGTCCCAAATGAAAGGTGCAACGTTTCCATAGGCTGCTATTAAATTTCTAATGTATCCGACTTCCGGTTCCGGAATTACAGAGTGATGAGTACGATCACGTAGAAAATGTCGATTTTAATAAATTCTGCAATGAATGTATAATGGTGACAATTTTTCCAAAATGTGACAACAACTACTTCGATTTGTAGTACTAGGTCACTATCATGCCTGCAATAAAGTTGTTTTAAGTGATATCCTCACCAAATTCGCTAAAGAAACGAACTCCATAATTTTAAAACTTCAAAGAGTACTGGTTTCAGAATTACGCCATTTGGACAGTAAGTTCGATTTTCACCAAACTCCCTCCAAACGGAATTTATGGATACGCCGCTGACTCCAAGTAAGTAGAAACAAAGTCGTCCTATACTCGTCCACAAGAAACTTTTGTGAATACTGCCTATTATAATACATTGAATATTTTAACAGCTTCAGCTTATTATAAAGAAAGTAAAAATATTCCCGAGTTAGTCAATGTCCCCATTTCGTCACCCTAAAATACACCATGGTTCTGAAAAATGGAGTCTTTACTGTATTTATTATTCACTGTGTATAACATTAATAGGTACATCCCATTTTTTGAGGATATTTTTTTCAATTGCATCGAACTACACCATTTTTTTGGTAGTTTTCAAGGGGTTATTTTTCGACTTCTGCCAAAATTTGGGAACCTTTTCCCATTCGTGCGATAGTTTATGTTAAAAGGGTACCCTAAATTAATTGGTATACTTAAGGGTTTATAACTTACAGATAGAGAAAATATAGAAATTTTTAGTTTTTTTTACAACACAATATTATAAAAGCTTACTAAACAACTTTCCCGAATAAAATTGTGAAAATTATAAAGCATTTGAGAAGAACATGCTTCATAAAACCCGTTTTAAATATATTAGAATATAAAAATCGGACAGGAGCTCTTATATGTAAGAATCGATTAAAAAACCTTCGGTATTAAAAGCGTGGAAAATTCGGTTTTTCGGTTCGGTTCTTACAATGACCTCTTCTTTAGCCAATTTTAAATCTTGAATGTAACGTTATACGGATTTTCTTGTGAGCCAATTAAGCTGGAGGTTTCTTGCCGAATTTTTGAGTAAGATCTCTGTTCGATTTTTACGTTTGATGTTTACATTCGATTTTTACATTTGAAAATATTTAAAATGGGTTTTCAAAGCATGTTCTATCCTTGTGACTTTAATTTTCGGTTACTTAAATCGAAATACAAGATGCTTAAAAAACATCAAACAAACATTGTAAATGCGATAAAACGAAAAAACCCAGGTTTCGACCGCACGGTGTTCCTAAAACCGTTATTAACAAAAAATGACCATAAATTTGTCATACGGCATTCGAAAGATACAGTATCCAAGCATCTTTTCAGTGAATTTCAAAATGATCCATCGAGGGATTCGAGAGAAATTGCGATTTGAAATTTTATGACACGTTTCACAAGGCTACCAGCAAACACCCACGGGTTTGGTCCTATCTCTATAAACAAAAAAAAATATTTGTCTACTTATTTAGTACATGGCATTTGGAAGACATAGTAATCAAGTATATCCCCTGCAAGTTTGAAAATATTTCATTGACGAAATCGAAATTTATAACGGTTTGGATGTGGTATGCAGTCATAGTCTACCAGACTTCATGCGTGAATCCATGTTTGTCCAATTACTATTTAGATTGTTTATACGTGTCGCGGTTTTTAAAGGAAAACCTTACCATTTAGTTACATAAATATAATGTACAAAAGGTGTTATTTATATGGTGCACTGAAAAAATATGAAAATATGGTTGTCTACCAAACGTTAAATATAATGTGTAAATTAAAAAAATGGATAAAAGTCGGAATGTTTACTTCAAATGGCCATATCTCAATGGTTTTTTGACCGATTCTAATTATTTTTTCATTATTGAACAAGTAGACGTGTCATCGTTAATTTCCATCAAGAAGAATATAAAATAGAGTTGCCTACTTCTAACAATAGACAACATAATTATCCTCAACCATATGTATTATTACTATTTAGTGAATATCTTTATATTCAAAACGACGACCTATCAATTTCTATATATTAGTTGAATGCAACGAACGCAAACTACAAATCATGGAAGAATAAAACCATAAATTTAAAAAATATGAAGGTATTTGCTGATTCAGATCAATTTATGTTATGATACGGTTTTTGTTGGAAATTTTGTACAATCGCTGGTTGGGTTGACAGATGTTAAAACTGGTCAAAGGGGATGGTATTAGTACAAGTTCATCTGCTCATATCTCTAACTATTGTCAATTTTATTGTCGAATTGAACTTATCACGAGAATTTGATATTCAGATGTTTATACAGCAATTGCAATCAACTAGTATATAAAAATGGATAGGCCGCTATTTTTAAAACAAAAATTTTCACTAAATAATGATAATACATATAGTTGAGATCAATTATATTGTCTATTTATTGATGTAGATGACTCTATTTTATATTTTTCTTAATGAAAATTAACGACGAAACGTCTACCTGTTCAATCATGAAAAAAAAAATTAGAATCGGTCAACAAACCATTGAGATATGGCCTTTTGAAGTAAGCATTCCGACTTTTATCCATTTTTTTTAATTTACACATTATATTTAACGTTTGGTAGACAACCCTATTTTCATGTTTTTTCAGTGCAACATATAAATAACACCTTTTGTATCTTATATTTAAGTAACTAAATGGTACGGTTTTCCTTTAAAAACCGCGACACGTATAAACGATCTGAATAGTCATTGGACAAACACGGATTCACGCATGAAGTCTGGTAGAAAACCCATCTATGACCGCATACCACGTCCAAACCGTTATAAATTTCGAAATGAAATATTTTTAAACTTACAGGGAATATACTTGATTACTATATCTTTCGAATTCCATGTACTAAATAAGTAGACAAATATTTTTTGTTTATAGAGATAGGACCAAACCCGTGGGTGTTTGCTGGTAGCCTTATGAAACGTGTCATAAAACTTCAAATTACAATTTCTCTCGAATCCCTTGATGGATCATTTTGAAATTCACTGAGAAGATGCTTGGATATTGTATCTTTCGAATGCCATATGACAAATTTATGGTCATTTTTTTGTTAATAACGGTTTTAGGAACACCGTGGCCCGGGTTAAATTATTTGGGAAAAAACCCAGTTAAAACCCAAAAATAAAAACCCGGGAAGAAGGAATTTTTCCAGCGGTACATCAATGATTATAATAGATAGGCAGTATTCGAAGAAATGTCTTGTGGATGAGTGTAGAACGGCTTTGATTCTACTTACTTGGAATCAGCAAGGTAGCTAGAAATTCGGTTTGGTGAACATCGAACCTACTGTCCAAATGGCATAATTCCGAAACTGTCATCTTTAAGTTTTAAAATTATGCTGAATAATTTTTCAAAAATAGTAACAAAGTTCATGTCCTTAGCAAATTTATTGTGATTATCCTTTAACTGTTATGTGTCCAACAAAAAACACCTTTAACAGGCCAACGAGGGTACTCGGGTACCCACAAATTGAAATGCTCATAACTATGGCTTCCTATAGCCGATTTGGACACTTTTAAATGTTTTGGATTTAGAAACTCGTCCACTTTTGGATTTTGTAAAATTGAGCTGGATGAACGGATCTGGTTCTCGGTAATCTGGATTTTCCAGAGTTATGTTCCAGTACAAGGGCATGATTTGTAAATTTTAATAATATTTTAGCAATATAAGTATCAACATTCTTCAAATTGTCTCGGAAGTTTGTTATTTATCGTTACGGGACCCTATGACCAATTTAAAAATGGAATTGGAATGGAATGGCCACTCACAGCCCCACGGGAACCTGCTCCGGAATGACCGTTCCGGGGTCAAATCAACAAATGGTTCCAAAACCACAAGATACAGCCTACTGATGCAATTCCAAGAATTTTGATACCCATATTGCTAGTATTTCATTGAAATTCACAAATAGTATCTCAGCACTGCAACATGCTTCCGGAAATCCGGATTCCCGTGAACCGAATGAAGTAACCCGATTCATGTTTACCTAGTCTAAAAGTGGATGAGTTTCTAAATCCAAAACACTTAAAAGTATCAAAATCGGTTATAAATTACCATAGTTATTGGCATTTCAGTTTTGTGGGTACCCGGGTACCCACGCCGGCCTGTTACGTAGTAAAAAATTCCCCTTCTCACTCCCCCTTACTATATCAACAATATTATTAACCCAAAAGCTTAACTTAGTGAAGTTCTAAGATGTCACAAAGTTTTAATTTCCAGCTGTGAATAAAACATGGGAATTTCATTAATTAAAACCTAAAAAGATACCCGGGTACCGCGTCGGATACATAACGGTTAAAACAATTTTATTGCAGGCATGAACACTACATGTAGGGAGCATATCCAGTTATGAAATGATATTTACGAAATGTTCGTTAATCTATTTTTTTTTCTAAAATAACAAACAGTAGTAGAAAATTGACATGAACAGTGAAATCATAATAATTTATTTTAAAGGTAAATACAAATGCCTAAAATATTTTGATACCATGAACACATGGAACCAGGGCTATAGAGATAAATTATGGGCCTGGGGGCTCAGCATGAGGGCCCCTTCACCATTGTAGATTTTTCGATCTCAGGAACTGTTAAGCTCGAAATATATTGGAAAAACTAGTTCTCTGCTATTATGTATTGTGGATAGAAACCTTTGTCGAGAACTATAGGAGAATACTTTTGTGCCATTTATTCTAATGTTTTCATTTCGAAGGGTGTTACGGTCAATTTTTATTTCGTTTATGTTTCGTCGGTCTCTGTACGCACTGATTGTCTATCACCGATGCCAGAGAGGTCACTCTACAACCAGATATCGGTTCATCAACACAAGGACCGGTACCAAAGACTATTTGCCTTGCGAAGGAAGACGTGACACTGAGTTTTTACATCAGAAAATCACGTCACGCATACCACTCAACCACCGGCGCCGTCCATGGTCAAACAACAATGAATAATTTTTAAATTAGTATAAAATACAGAGAATATTAAATTAGTATAAAATACAGAGAAATATTCAGCTAAGCTTTCAGTTGAGCGTCTTTTAGCTATTGCCATCAAATTCTGTACAGCCACCTCGTCCACTTTGTTCGCCAGCGCCCGTTTATTTACACAGTTTGGATCTATTTTCGGTTCCGCTTGACAATGGACCAATATTCCACGATTAGGCCGAGCTTTAGTCTATTGGTAGGCGCCACCTGAACCTTGTAGGCGTCATACCACTACATGTCCTTTTTCAGTAATGGCAGAATTCTAGATGCGGTCAAAATAACGTGGAACAATCATGTTGCTTCTGGAAAGGTGGCAGGTGTTTTTTCTTGACTGTTTCACGGAATTTTCCATGTTGACGGCCTCGGTCACAATGAAAATGTTGCTTTTCAACTCACAGGCACAGAGAGCCTGTCAAACCAAATAATTCTGTGTGAACTTCGATAGCTTCATATGCTTGCAAATATCCGCCACTATTTCTTCCGGTTGCTATTCTGCTGGTGACAGTTTATTTGGTCACTTTTAATGATGTCCTTAACTTGGTGTGCAAGTAGTTCGGATTCAGGCTAATTTCGAGTAAAATTGCTCTGTGTTGCTGCTCTTGCTTCGACAACGCTTTTATAACTGAAGAGCAAATGACAAAATAAAAAAAATCGACATTTTTATGCACGCAGGCAAATGAGGGTTCTTCAAATTTGTTGAATTACGTGCATACATATGCGTCAAGTTTAAGACAACCAAATTTTGATCGTAAAATCTTTTAAATAATGAAATTTTTAGTGGCTTTGAAAGTAGTCGATTAAGGTGTTAAGTTTGTATTGTATGTATTTGGTCTGATCTTTGTTTGATTTCACCTAGAATTTTTTAAAGAAACAACACATTCGACCAAGTTGGTGCGCTACAACATCGCCAACTTCTAGCTGACTTTTTTAGTTTTAGGGAAAACTGATTCAAGTGACTTTTGCGATTCGTTCATTTATATATTTGGTACAATATTATTGAAAAACTCCTAATTAAAACGTTAAACAAATTGTGAAAATAGCAGCTAAATAGAAAACAAACAATACAACACGAGAAATCCAAACAATTACATATAAAATAATGGAAAAAGATTAATAACATGTAAATAAAATAGTTGAAAACATACCAATATTCTAAAATAGAAAAAAAAATTA
Organism: Topomyia yanbarensis; assembly: GCF_030247195.1. Taxonomy (NCBI): domain Eukaryota; kingdom Metazoa; phylum Arthropoda; class Insecta; order Diptera; family Culicidae; genus Topomyia; species Topomyia yanbarensis. The sequence goes on along the minus strand of NW_026683758.1, from coordinate 23,879 downwards.
ACAGGAAAACAAAACTAAGGCAACGGAAAAGTTAAAATTTGAAAGTATGTAAACAACTTGAAGATATGACAAAATAAAACAGATTACATAATTGAAATAATCAAATTAAGCAAAGGAAATAAAAAAAGGAAATTATACAAAAATTGAAGGAATAGAAAAATATTGCAAAATACTTAAAATAGTGAAAAATGGGTTAACATGAAAATGAAAAAAAATATCATGAGCATTGAAGACAGGAAAAACGGCAAAAGGAAGAAAAATTAAACAACAAAAAATATAAAAAAGAGACTACAAAAAAGTAAACGAATATAGAAATAAACGAAGTGGATCCACTAAGCTAGACGTAAAAATAACAATAATAAAAATGTTGGAAATATAAAAATTAGCAGCGAAATAAAAAATGAAAAGCATGAAAATCGGAAAATGGGGAAAAATTAAAATGCTTCAAAATAGGATAAAGAACAAGGATGGAATAAATATATAAAAATAAAATAGCTATGAAAAATCTAAAGGTGACCAAGTGAATTCTCAATAAATTTTAGGATTGAATAAGAGCAATGGAATAATAGAAATAGAAAAAATACATGGGAACCATTGGTCGGAATAGATTAAAGAAAAATTAGAAAACAGAAGGAAGTAGAAATATCTCAAAAACATACCAAAAGTGAAATTAAAGAAAACATGTTTAATCAAAATGGCTTAAATGGGTAAAAATGAAAATGCCAGATGAAATGGAAAAAATAAGAATATTACCTTACAGAAAAATAAGAGAAATTTTTTAAAATAAATGGGTTGAATAATAAATAAATCTGTATAAAGTAAAAGTGGAAAAAATATAAAATTTGATGAAATGGAAAACAGGATGGTAATTCAAAATTGTTTAAAAGGGTAAAAAAGCAAAATGTTAAAGGTAATGGAACATAAAATAATGAAAAAAAGGAAAATATTGAGGAAATCTTCACAAAAGAAAAGTATTAATTTAAAAACTGATAAATGGAGACCAAAGAAATTCATAGCGTGAAAAAAGTAAAACGAAAAATAGAAAAATGTTTTTTAAGAAAATGAGAGAGACCTAAAATGAAAAAGGGCGGATAGAGAAATACTAAAATAGGTTTAATGAAAAATATAAAAAAAAACAACAAAAGTTTAGCTTATCTAAATAAATTTAATGAAATTACTGATTACTGAGTTTTCTTCTTCCTTCTATTAGATTCTTTTGTGATTTATTTTTCAGTTACGACGGTTTGAAATAAGTAGAAATAGAAGTCACATATCGTCCTGAAAAGATAAGAAATCGCGATTGGACTAATGATTTTATTTTATAGCAAAAAATACTGGTTTAAACCTATTCATAGATTGCAAAGTTTCGAATTATTTAGTGAAATACGAATTAAAATCAATTTCGAGAACCCGGCACTCAAAAATACTTAAGAATTTTTCAAATAGCCGATCAAAAACCATGAGATAATTATAGTAAAGTATGAAATTGAAAATAAATTTCAGTCTTTTAATAAACAATTTACAAAAAAGATCTAATGTCTTTGTGCCCACTGCGCGTTAAAACCGTTTTTGAGTTCTAAGTTTCAAAGTTTTTTTTATTACTATTTCATACAATATAAACTTTATGATATAATTTACGATTAACTTTGTGATACAAATTGGAGGAAATTAATACCAATATTAAAAGAGTCATTGAATTTTCAAATAAATTGTTATTGAAATAATATTTGACAGAATCATTCCTTCTGTTCAAACTCCGGGCCGCTCCATGACTCCGGGCCCGGGGGAAACACTCTCGGCAGCCCGGCATGGAGCCTTCATGACTTCAACAGACCTAAAATTAGCCGTTTTGGCGTTAATAATAGATTGCATGTTTTTGGTCTCATATCTGGCTATGAAAAATGCTAAAACATTTTCGTCCGTATTTAATGTTGAATATCTCTTTTTATAATGCAGTGGAGACCCGATTTTATCAGCACCCGATTTTATCAGCCCACGATTTTATCTATCCCCGATTTTATCTACCCCCGATTTTCTCAGATTTATGACCCGATTTTATCAGCTTCATATAAAAATTGATAGTTGGTAGTTTGATGGGCTCTAGCAGACGAACCAAGTTGAATTCGAGTAAATCCTTTCTTGAGCATATACTTCTTATCTTAGACATAAAAATATTATTTTTTTTTTTAATTTTGCGCTGTCCGACCCCCTTAAACAATCAGAAAAGATTGCAAGTATATATCTAAGGAACAAAGAAGAATATTTTAAGAGCTTCGGTTTGTTAAAACACCTGTTTTAATCCACCTAGCGGTGCAATTGTGCCTTTCTCAATCATGAACACGAGAATTTTTTAGTTGCTTATATTTATTAAAAGCTTTCAAATATATACATTACAATTTTATTATACATGACTTGACAACTATATACAAGAAAAGAAATCATTATTCGAGTTCTAAAATTTTGCAAAAGAAAAACCAGTCACGATAATATTGAATTGAAAAAAGGAGCGAAATTGGTTAAGTTTTTTTAGAGATATCATACAACTCGATTTTATCAGCACCCGATTTTATCATCCCACGATTTTATCTATCCCCGATTTTATCTACCCCCGATTTTCTCAGATTTTTGACCCGATTTTATCAGCTTCATATAAAAATTGATAGTTGGTAGTTTGATGGGCTCTAGCAGACGAACCAAGTTGAATTCGAGTAAATCCTTTCTTGAGCATATACTTCTTATCTTAGACATAAAAATATTATTTTTTTTAAATTTTGCGCTGTCCGACCCCCTTGTTAAAACACCTGTTTTAATCCACCTAGCGGTGCAATTGTGTCTTTCTCAATCATGAACACGAGAATTTTTTAGTTGCTTATATTTATTAAAAGCTTTCAAATGTATACATTACAATTTTATTATACTTGACTTGACAACTATATACAAGAAAAGAAATCATTATTCGAGTTCAAAAATTTTGCAAAAGAAAAACCAGCCATGATAATATTGAATTGAAAAAAGGAGCGAAATCGGTTAAGTTTTTTTTTCGAGATATCATACAATCTCGACGTTTCATGCATTTTAAAGATGTTTGGCATCAAAAATACGTATTCAATTTCTGAAATTTCGTGAGGTTCCCCGTTGAAAAAAAATTTTGAGTTCCGGCTTATATGGGAATTTCATATGTGACCGGACGGTTTAGTCTATATTTCTGGACCCATAGAAGCGATCCGTACGAAATTGTATAGACATCTGTGGGGATATTATAGCTATCTTTTGGGACTAAGTTTGTGAAAATCGGCCCAACCATTTCTGGGAAACTGATGTGAGTTCGTTAATTTTGAAAGATGGCGGTTTTTTCCGGGCACTTCCGGAATGGTCTATGGTGGTCAATGTAGTCAACGAAAGTTTGGCCGTCGGTGACCTAGAACTGCAAATTGAGGTTCTATGCTATATTTCACCCTAAGGAGGAAAATTTGGTAAACACCAAAATTTCTCATTAGGGTGAAAATTTGTTGGTAAAACCAGTCTTTGCACTTGAGGGCACAAATCCTTATTTCTTACACAGTTGCGTTTTGGCTTCGCCTTATCAGAAACCGACGCTAACTTTTTGTAGGAATAGATTAGCGCCGGCTTGACGCAAATCCCTTAAAACTAAAACACACTTTGTGTTTCATTCGAACTACTGATCAGACGTGATGTCCCGTCCGAGCAGAAGTTCTGTTTATGCCGATGAGACACAGTGAAGCCGAAACCTGTCTTGGCTTAGCAGGCCTATGCGAAAGCACTATGCTATATTTCACCCTAAGGAGGAATATTTGGTAAACACCAAAATTTCTCACTAGGGTGAAAATTTGTAGGTAAAACCAGTCTTTGCACTTGAGGGCACAAATCCTTATTTCTTACACAGTTGCGTTTCGGCTTCGCCTCATCAGAAACCGACACTAACTTTTTGTCGGAATAGATTAGCGCCGGCTTGACGCAAATCCCTTAAAACTAAAACACACTTTGTGTTTCAATCGAACGACTGATCAAACGTGATGTCCCGTCCGAGCAGAAGTTCTGTTTATGCCGATGAGACACAAGCCTCGGTTTCTGATGAGGCGAAGCCGAAACGCAACTGTGTAAGAAATTTAAGTTGTTTGAGAGACAATACGGTCTAGCCATCTCCCAGAAACCGATGTGACTGTTATTATGAATTTTAATACTTCCGCCGGGGCTTCCAGAACCGATGATGGTGGCTAATGTGGCCAAAGAGACTTTGAATGGATGTTAGTGACCTAATGCTACAAATCGAAGCAGTTGTGGTCATATTTTGGAAAAATTTCCACTTTTATACATTCATTGCAGAATTTATTAAAATCGTGCTCACCACTCTGTAATTCCGGAACCGGAAGTCGGATCTATCAGAAATTCAATAGCAGCCTATGGGAACATTGTATTTTTCATTTGAGATTAAGTTTGTTAAAATCGGTTCAGCCATCTCTGACAAAAATAAGTGACATTTTTGGTCACATACACATACACATACATACATACACACATACATACACGGCCCTTGGGCAGGATGTGCGTAGCGTAAGACGCACCAATACGGGAGAGATGCTCCTGGTGCTGAAGCGAGGCGCACAATCAAGTGCAGTATATAACGCCTTGGCCCAAGAGGTCCTTGGTGAGGGCGCCCAAATCAGGTCGCTAGGTGCGGAAACAACTCTCCAGTGCAAGCACTTGGACGAGTTCGCGACCGCAGAAGACGTCGTCGCAGCCGTCAAGGAGCAATGCGGCGTCACAATCGAGCGGGCCTCTGTGCGATTGAGGGACGGACCCTCTGGCACCCAGGTAGCCTGCCTCAGGCTACTGAATGCGGATGCCAAAAAGGTAACCGAGAAAGGGAAGCTGAAGATCGGCTGGTCGGTATGCCCTATTAGTATACCCCAGCCGCCTTCAGTGGACAGGTGCTATCGGTGCCTAGAATCCGGCCATAAAGCTTACGAATGCAAAGGCCTAGACAGGAGCAAGCTATGTCGTCGATGCGGCGAGGAGGGGCATAAAGAGCGGGGGTGCACTAAGGCATATAAGTGCCTTATCTGCACCGCTAAGAAGCAAGCCCATAAACATGCTATGGGCGGACCTTCGTGTCCCTTCGGCGAGTTAAATAAGAAGAAGCCGTGAGAATCACACAGCTAAATCTTAACCATTGTGCAGCAGCCCAGCAGCTGCTGTGGCAGTCGGTCTCGGAGTCGAGGACAGATGTCGCCCTCTTATCAGACCCGTACAGCATCCCTGCCGGCAACGGCAACTGGGTGTCGGACGGGTCTGGAATGGTGGCAATCTGTACAACGGGAAGGTTCCCGGTTCAAGAGGTAATACACCCCTCCGCCGAGGGTGTGGCGATTGCCAAGATCAATGGTGTGTTCTATTGCAGCTGCTACGCCCCACCAAGGTGGCCAATAGAACAGTTCTACCAGATGATCGACAGGCTCTCGTCGGACCTCGTGGGCCGGAAACCGGTAGTAATAGCGGGAGACTTCAACGCTTGGGCAGTGGAGTGGGGCAGCCGCTGTACAAATAGCAGGGGTCAAGCGCTAATGGAAGCGTTTGCGAAACTCGATACTGTGCTAGCTAATGATGGCTCCGCTAGTACATTCCGTAGAAACGGAGTGGAGTCGTGGATTGATTTGACCTTTGCCAGCCCGAGTCTGGCTCCAGGCATGGAATGGAGGGTAGACGAAGGCTACACCCATAGCGATCATCTAGCAATCCGCTTTAAGATCAACTATGGTGTGCAGCATCCGAGGGCGGGAGATCCCTGTCAGGTACGCGGGTGGAAGTCCAATCACTTCGACAGCGAAGCTTTCACCGCGGCCCTGGGACTGGAGGCCAACACCGACAGTCTAAGCGGGGATGCGCTGGTAGCTGTTCTATCACGCGCGTGCGACGCCACTATGCCGAGAAAAACACTGCCAAGAAACGGTAGATGCCCGGTATACTGGTGGAGTGCCGAGATTGCAGCTCTACGGTCAGCCTGTCTCAGAGCTAGACGTAGGATGCAAAGAGCTCGCACCGAGGATGCAAGAGAGAACCGCCGTGAAGTGTTTCGAGCTGCGAAATTAGCCCTTAACAAGGCTATTAAAAGCAGCAAGAGAGCGTGTTTCGACAACCTGTGTGAGAGTGCCAACGCGAATCCGTGGGGTGACGCCTACCGGATTGTGATGGCCAAGACCAAAGGGGGCTCCTCACCCCCAGAACGGTCTCCGGACCGGTTGGCAACGATTATCGAAGTACTCTTCCCGTCTCGAGCCACAAGCCCCTGGCCACCTGCACTACGAGACAGTGCGGGCACGGTCGAAATGGTGGCTCCAGTGACGAACGAAGAACTACTCGCAGTGGCTAAATCCCTAGCAATGAACAAAGCTCCAGGGCCGGATGGAGTCCCGAACAACGCTCTCAAGGCAGCGATCATAGCGAACCCGAACATGTTCAGGCTAGCTATGCAGAGATGCCTTGACGAGTGCCGTTTCCCCGATAGATGGAAAAGGCAGAAACTGGTGCTGTTGCCGAAGCCCGGGAAGCCGCCAGGCGACCCATCGGCGTACAGACCAATCTGTCTGATAGACACGACTGGCAAACTGCTTGAGAGGATCATCCTCAACAGGCTCACCCCGTACGCGGAAGGTACGGACGGTCTGTCAAGCAACCAGTTTGGCTTTCGGAAGGGTAAGTCCACAGTGGACGCTCTCAACTCAGTGATAAATACTGCCGAGATAGCGATCCAACGAAAAAGGCGAGGTATTCGATACTGTGCGTTAGTGACACTTGACGTGAAGAATGCATTCAACAGCGCAAGCTGGGATGCCATCGCGCTCTCGTTACACCGGCTTAGTCTACCGGTGGGTCTGTACCGGATCCTGGAAAGTTACTTCCAAAACCGCGTACTGCTATACGAGACCGATGCCGGTCAGAAAAGGGTTCCGATTACCGCCGGAGTCCCGCAGGGCTCGATTCTAGGCCCGGTGCTATGGAACCTCATGTATGACGGGGTTCTGAGACTGAAGTTCCCTCCTGGGGTCAAGATCGTCGGCTTTGCCGACGACGTAACCTTGGAGGTCTACGGGGAGTCAATTCCTGAGGTAGAACTAACCGCAGAACACGCGATTAGCACGGTGGAGGAATGGATGAGCGCGAGAGGCCTGGAGCTCGCTCATCATAAGACGGAGGTAGTTATCGTCAACAACCGCAAGTCGGCACAACATGCAGTTATCCATGTGGGAGAAGTCGCGATCACTTCACAGCGAAGTCTGAAGTCTCTCGGAGTCATTATAGACGACAAGCTGACCTTCGGCAGCCATGTCGACTATACGTGCAAGAGAGCGTCGACTGCTGTTGCGGCACTATCGAGAATGATGTCCAACAGCTCAAAGGTGTGCGCCAGTAGACGTAGGTTACTGGCAGGCGTTGCCGTATCTATCCTCAGGTACGGCGGCCCGTCATGGTCAAGAGCACTGAGGGTAACCAGTTACCTACAGAAACTGGAGAGCACCTACCGCGTGATGTGCCTCAGAGTGATATCTGCCTACCGCACGGTATCACACGATGCATCCTGCGTGATAGCGAGCATGATGCCAGTCGGGCTGGTCATTCGGGAAGATGAGGAGTGCTTTGAGCTACGTGGAAATAGGGGAGCCCGCGAGCGCACCAGGGTGACCTCGGTCGCCAGATGGCAGCGTGAGTGGGACAACTCCTCGAAAGGTAGGTGGACCCACCGGCTGATACCTAGCATATCGAGCTGGGTGGGAAGACCCCATGGGGAAGTTCACTTCCACCTGACACAATTCCTGTCAGGCCATGGCTGTTTCCGTCAGTACCTCCACAGGTTCGGACACGCGGAGGTCCCAGTCTGCCCGGACTGCCCAGGTGTAGATGAAACTGCCGAACACATACTGTTCGTATGTCATCGGTTCGACGTCGAAAGAAGAGCAATGCTTGACGTCTGTGGCTGGGACACAACCCCGGATACCCTTATTCAGCGGATGTGTCAAACGGTGGAGAAGTGGAACGCAGTCTCGGCTGCTACCATCCAGATTGCCAGTAGGCTACAGGTAATCTGGCGAACCGAGCAACAGACGGCGGGCACGGCTAACTAGTGATTGGTTAGTTGGAGCGAAAAAGGCCAAGCGCAAAATAAGAGAGTGAATGGTCTGTTCATGCCGAGGTAGGTTGGCGCAGCGAATGGCAACCGCGTAAGGGGTAAACCCAGCCACCCCGAAGCAAGACAGAAGAGTGAGTGTATAGGCGTATAAGTGGACTGCCTCATGCCAAGACGGGAGGGTCGTAGCGTAGTATGTTGGAACTAAGCTATCGATGCCTCATGGCGTGGCAGAGGAGTGAAAGGGTGAGCATCCAAGTCAGTCTCACACTGCATGTTAAGGGTGAGCATAAAAGTCAGCCTCACAGGTTGGTAGAGGCTAGCACAAAAGTCAGCCTAGCAAGGAATGAAAAAGGTGAGCACAAAAGTCAGCCTCGCATGGTATGTCAGAAGTGGGGCCTAAGAAAAATGTCCCACATGGGATGCCAGGGGGAGTGACAAAGGTACAATAGAGTGGCACGATTGAGAGTGAATCAGGCGATAGGGTGAGCACCCAAGTCAGCCTCACATGGATGGGTAGGGCGAGCACAAAAGTAAGCCTAGCAAGGAATGAGTAAGGTGAGCACACAAGTCAGCCTCGCATGGAACGTAAAAGGTGAGCACAAAAGTCAGCCTCATGTGGGAGTGTTTGAGAGTGAATCAAAGTGTGATTGAGAGAGCACCCAAGTAAGCCTCATACAGGATGTATGATCGCGCGAGTGAGAGTGAATGAGTACATTCAGTACAGCCATCCCCCCAGAAGTAATACCGAGAGGTAGTTCCTGGGAGGAATGATGGCGGAGCCCAATGGAGTTTAGTCGGTATTAATGGCTGGTCACCATTCGAGTCCGACACGCCCCCAGTGCACCCCGTGTGGTAGATTGGACCCTACCGTTAGCACGTGTACTGGGCTAGGACATAAAGGTCTTCTCCATTGTAAAAAAAAAAAACACATACATACACGCACAGACATTTGCCGAACTCGACGAACTGAATCGAATGGTATATGTCACTCGGGCCTCTGTTCAAGAGTCGGTTTTCCAGAGCAATTGCAATACCTTTCTATTGAGAAAGATAAAAAGGTGCAAAATCGGCATGGCAAAAAAAATCGATTTTTATAAAAAAAAAATTCGAGATAACATACAATCTCGACGTTTCATGCATTTTAAAGATGTTTGGAATCAAAAATACGAATTCGATTTCTGAAATTTCATGGGCCCCTCCCCTTGAAAAAAAAAAATGTTGAGATCCGGCTTACATGGGAATTTCATGTGTGGCCGGACGGTTTAGTCTATATTTTCGGAACCGTATAACCGATCCGTACAAAATTGTATAGACATCTGTGGGGATATTATAGCTATCCTTTGGGACTGAGTTTGTGAAAATCGGCCCAACCATTTCCAAGAAACTGATGTGAGTTCGTTAATTTTGAAAGATGGCGGTTTTTCCCGGGCACTTCCGGAACCGTCTATGTTGGTCAATGTAGTCAACGAAAGTTTGGTTGGCCGTCGGTGACCTAGAACAGCAAATTTAAGTTGTTTGAGAGACATTTTAGCGAAATGTTTACTTTTTTGCTTTCATCGGAGTATCGGTTTGAATCGCAATTTGCTATGTGATCGCACGCCACAACCTGTAACTCCGAAACCGGAAGTCGTATCGGGATGAAATTAAATAACCATTTACGGGGGCACAACACCTTTCCTTTGAGACTAAGTTTGGTTGAATCGGTCTAGCCATCTCCGAGAAACCGATGTGATTGTTATTCTGAATTTGGATACTTCCGCCAAGGCTTCCGACACCTCCACTTCTTCAAGTGTCTCACCCATCACCGTTAGTGACGTTAAGGCCCCATCGTACATCCCGTTCCAAAGAGTTGGACCGAGAACGGAGCCCTGAGGAACGCCCGCTGTGACACGCAATGACATCTGCCCTTCGCTCGTCTCGTACAGCAGCACTCTGCTCTGAAAGTAGCTCTTCAGGATCTGGCATAGATAGTCGGGAACCCTCATTCTATGCAGCGCTGCAGCGATGGCTTCCCAGCTGGCACTGTTGAACGCGTTCTTCACATCTATCGTGACCACAGCGCAGTATCGATCTTCTCTTCGCTTCTGTTTAGATGACTTCTCAACACTCTCGAGCACTGTCCGAATTGCATCCACTGTCGATGCTCCTTTGCGGAAACCGAACTCCATCTTGGACAGTCTGCGCTCACCTTCCGTGAATTTCGTCAACCTGTTAAGAATGATCCTTTCCAGGAGTTTTCCGAGTGTAACCAGTAGGCATATGGGCCGGTACGAGGCCGGATCACCAGGTGGCTTCCCTGGCTTTTTGCAGCAACACCAGCTTCTGGACCTTCCACATTTCGGGGAAGTTGCCTTCATTTAGGCACTTCTGCATCACTATCCTGAACATGTCCGGATATGCCAGGATCGCAGCTTTCAGTACCACGTTTGGTATTCCATCCGGACCAGGGGCTTTCTTTGATTTTAGGCGCTTCGATGTTTCTGCTAACTCGTCGTTAGTCACTTGCCGATCCGTGTTTGTTCCTTCTTCTTCGTGGTACGGTGTCGGTGGCCATATAGTTGGATCGTGCTTCGGGAAAAGACCCTCGACGATTATCTTCAGCTTGCTCGGACACATTTCGGCTGGCGTCGTCGGGCCCTTCATTTTCGCCATCACGACTCGGTACGCGTCACCCCAGGGATAGGCGTCTACTTCTCGGCATTGCTTCTTGTTGCACTCTGATTTGCTAGGTCTGATCTCCCGTTTTAAAGCGGCCCTAGCTTCCCGAAATACTGCCTTACGCACTTCTCTAACTGGTTCCGACCTTGCTATTTGAGCCCGCCTTCTGGCTCTGAGAGAAGCAGCGCGTAACGTACTAGGCGTCTCGTTCCACAAGTAAGCTGGACGCCGTTTGTTGCGTGGTTCCAGGTTTCGCGGCATTGTGGCGTCACAAGCTGCCGCAATCCTTCTTGTTAGGTCAGCCGCATCCACGTTCTCGGTCCCGCCGTTCGGCCGAAGTGCCTCAACAAAGAGGTCTTTGTTGAAGGCTTTCGTCTTCCACTTTCGTTCGCCGGTCACCCTTCTCTGTACTGCCGCGGGATTCCGTTGACCGATACGGTAGCGAATCGCCTGGTGGTCACTATGCGTATACGTTTCGCATACTCTGCAATCCATGTTCGCCGTCAATGAGGGACTACAAAATGTGACGTCGATGATAGACTCTCTCTCGTCTCTCCGAAATGTGATAACAGAACCTTCATTACACAATCGTACGTCTAACTTCGCTAGAGCTTCCTGCAGGATACACCCTTGTGTTGGTTACTCTACTGCCCCATTCCACAGCCCAGGTGCTGAAGTTACCACCAATGACTACCGACTTCCGATCGATCAACTGCTCGGTTAACTGCTCCAGCATTAGACTGAACTGCTCTACTGTCCACCTTGGAGGAGCGTAGCAGCTACATACGAAGATGTCGCTATCACTAAACCCTCATATGAACGTTCTACCACTTCTTGGATGGGGAATCTACTCATTACTTGTATCACAGCGGTTCCTGATCTATCCGCCACCCAGTTACCATTATTAGGGAGGACTCTCAGCTCGTCTTCCGTCGTTATTTCATCAAGGTCCTTGCACACAATTACCATCTCCGGACTTAAGGCGTTAACTTCTGCCTTTCCACCCATTGATTTAGTCATAGTCTCCTGCAAGGCAGAGCTACTAGTCGTAGTGTTCTTCTTAAGCTCGAGGAGCATCTCATTTTTTTGGGTACGCCTGGCTCTTAACACGTTTTCCCCCAAATCTTTCAGCTCCGGGCCCTCTCAAACCTATTTGAGCAGTGCTGCGTACGTAGTCTCGTAATTTGCTTTGACGAGCACGGCTTCTTCTTTAGGCGCCTTCTGACTAGGCGAGGGTTCTGATTTCCTCTTCTCCCCTTTTCGCTCCTCCTTCTTTTTTTTGCTGTTTCCCGTGTTTCTCCTTCCGACCTACAACGGTACTCCAATTTTCACCCTGTAAGGTGGCGTCCTTTCCTTCGGCAGCAACAGCGTCCTCGAGCGTTTGCCTCTTTGACCCGCCTGGTCTTCCGTCTCCTGTCGAGGATCTTGTCCTCTTTGGAGTTATGGGAACTGACGTGTTCTCAACTCAAATCTGCCTCTCCTTACCCTGTTTCGGAGGGGCTAGGAGGATAGTGGCCTTAGCCAACGCCGATGCTCGCTCAGCTGCATCCGCCCTCTGCGTTGCCGCATCATACTCTTTCACGGCAGACAGTAGCGCTTTCCGGATTCTGATGAGCATCTCCTTAATGTCCTTATGGATATTGTTTCTCGTGTCCACAAACTTGTGGACAAAAGGTGCAACAAATGCTTCGCCGCCACTACTTTTCGTGTTTGTGGGGTGTAGCTCATTCCGCTCTGCTCTGGCTGTTTTTGCTGCTGCTGTTGCTGTTGCTTCGGCTTCCACTCCTCTTGCTCTTGCTGAATGACTTGAGCTACGATTGGTAATGGTGACCTCACCAACCCACCTCTGGCGAACGGGTTCGCCGTGCCTGCTCCATTTATATTAGTTGCCTGTTGTTTCTCCATTTTATTGGTCCCAACTCCGGGCCGCTAACGCTGCACATAGTCGCCTTTCGCGATTTCATGATTATCTATGCTGCCAAAAAGCAGCAGTGAAGCCATGAAAGGGTTGACACTATCCTTCATGGGGAGTAGTGTTCAGAGGCGGATCTGCTTATATCGGGAATATTCCAACCGAACCTAGTACCACCAAAGAAATGATGACGAGTTTCGAAAGTACCCGGAGATCTGCAAGGGTTTTGTTGAGACGGAGGCAGCCATGCTGTTAGCCCACTCGCAATTTCAAGTCGGTGTCATCCTTCCTTATCCAGGAAGTAGAACAGCACGCCTGTCAGCCCAAAGTTGCCATCCTATTCGTGATCCGTGTCCTGTCCGCTCACGTTACTGGCGTTGATCCTGATGTGCCGGTTGGCACTCCGGTTGGGCTAGAGTGCTTTCCGACGAAGCGAGTCTGTGCCCCTTTTGCTAAGATCCTAAGATCCCAATAATCTAAGATCTTAGCAAAAGTGGCACAGACTCGCTTCGTCGGAGCTGCTTTCGGAGTTATGGCTTTTTCGAGGTTGAGAAGAGCCCAATCCTAGCCCCACCATACCCAAGCAAAACTCCCCAACTCGCAGTATGGACGTGAGGGGGGGATTCGTTAAGCCCCTAGACTCCTGTCCTTCCTGTCCCTGCTACCCCCTGGCAAATGTCTGTGTGTGTGTATGTATGTGTGTGTATGTGCGTCTGTGTGTATGTACGCGAACACAATCTCACTCACTTTTCTCAGAGATGGCTGAACCGCTTTTCACAAACTTAGTCCCAAACTAAAGGTGCAACGTTTCCATACGCTGCTATTGAATTTCTAATAGGTCCGACTTCCGGTTCCGGAATTACAGGGTGATGAGTACGATCACGCAGAAAATGTCGATTTTAATAAATACTGCAATGAATGTATAAAGGTGAAAATTTTTCAAAAATGGGACTACAACTGCTTCGATTTGTAGTACTAGGTCACTAACAGCTATTCGAAGTCTCTTTGGTCACATTGACAACCATCATCGGTTCCGGAAGCCCCGGCGGAAGTATCCAAATTCAGAATAACAGTCACATCGGTTTCTCGGAGATGGCTATACCGAATCAACCAAACTTAGTCTCAAATGAAAGATATTGCGTCCACGTAAATAGCTATTAAATTTCCTCCTGAACCGACTTCCGGTTCCGGAGTTACGGGATGTGGCGTGCGATCACATAGCAAATTCAAAACTAGCAAACTCATATCAGTTTCTCGGAAATGGTTGGGCCAATTTTCACAAACTTAGTCCCAAAGGATAGTTATAATATCCTCATAGATGTCTATAATACTTCGTACGGATCACTTATATTGTTCCGGAAATATAGACTAAACCGTCCGGTCACATATGAAATTCTCATATAAACCGGAACCGGGGGGACCCCATGAAATTTCAGAAATCGAATTTGTATTTTTGATGCCAAACATTTTCAACATGCATGAAACTTCGAGATTTTATGTTATCTCGATTTTTTTTTATTTAACTCGACTTTTTGGAACTTTGCCGATTTCGTACCTTTTTGCCGTTCTCAATAGAAAGGTATTGCTATTGCTCTGAAAAGCGACTTTTCAACGGAGGCCTGAGTGACATATACCAGTCGATTCAGCTCGTCGAGTTCGGCCAATGTCTGTGTGTATGTATGTGTGCGTATGTATGTGTGTGTATGTGCGTCTGTGCGTGTGTACGCGAATACAATCTCACTCACTTTTCTCAGAGATGGCTGAAGCGATTTTGACAAATTTAGTTTCAAATGAAAGGTGCAACGTTCCCATAGGCTGCTATTCTAATATATCCGACTTCCGGTTCCGGAATTACAGGGTGATGAGTACGATCACGTAGAAAATGTCGATTTTAATAAATTCTGCAATGAATGTATAATGGTGAATTTTTTTCCAAAATGTGACCACAACTGCTTCGATTGTAGTACTAGGTCACTATCAGCCATTCAAAGTCTTTTTGGTCACATTGGCCACCATAATCGGTTCCGGGAGCCCGGCGGAAGTATCCAAATTCAGAATAACAGTCACATCGGATTCTCGGAGATGGCTAGACCGAATCAACCAAACTCAAATCAAAGATGTTGCGTCCCCGTAAATTACTATTAAATATTATCCCGAACCGACTTCCGGTTCCGGAGTTACGAATTGTGGCGTGCGATCACATAGCAAATTGTGATTCAAACCGATACTCCGATGAAAGCAAAAAAGGTAAAAATTTCGCTAAAATGTATCTCAAACAACTTAAATTGCCAGTTCTAGGTCACCGACGGCCAACCAAACTTTCGTTGATTACATTGACCACCATAGACGGTTCCGTGAGTGCCCGGGAAAAGCGGCCATCTTTCAAAATTAACGAACTCACATCAGTTTCCCGGAAATGGTTGGGCGATTTTCACAAATTTAGTCCATAGATGTCTATAAAATTTTGTACGGATCGTTTATATGGTTCCGGAAATATAGACTAAACTGTCCGGTCACATACGAAATTCCCATATAAACCGGAACTCATTTTTTTCGAAGGGGGGACCCCATGAAATTGCAGAAATCGAATTCGTATTTTTGATGCCAAACATCTTTAAAATGCATGAAACTTCGAGATTTTATGTTATCTCGAATTTTTTTTTATGAAACTCGACTTTTTGGAACTGCCGATATTGTACCTTGTTGCCTTTCTCATATAGAAAGGTTATGCATTTGCTCCAAAAACCGACTTTCTAACCGAGGCACGGAGGGCCGAAACCCCTGTACCATTCAACTCAGTTCGTCGAGATCGGAAAAAATCTGTATGTGTGTGTATGTGTGTGTATGCATGTGCGTATGTGTCAAAAAATGTCACTCATTTTTCTCAGAGATGGCTGAACCGATTTGCCCAAACTTAGTCTCAACTGAAAGATACAACCTTCCCATCGGCTGCTATTGGATATTGTGTCGGAATTCTGGTTTCGGAGTTACGGGTTTAAGAGTGTGGCCACACAGCAATTTCCCATATAAACTGGTACCACTATGATATCAAATCAAAATGATGCAAAACTTTTTAATTTAAAATAGGTGCAAAATTACTTGAATTTGCCAGTCTATGCATGAAACACCGATATTTGAAGCAATTTCGAAAGAAAAATTTACGAAGATTGACTTTTTTGGATTTTGGCAATTTTTTTGTCTTTCTCATATAGAAAGGTTATGCAATCGCTCCGAACTTCGACTTTTTAACCGAGGCCCGGAGGGCCGAGTCCGCTGTAGCATTCGACTCAGTTCGTCGAGATCGGAAAGTCTGTATGTATGTGTATGTATGTGCGTATGTGTCAAAAATGTTACTCATCCGTTGCTCATGTATCCGATTTCCGGTTCCTGAATTACAGGATGCATGCAGCAAATCCCGGTTTTAACAGATTTCTGCGATGAATGTAAAAGGTGAAAATTTTTCCAAAATATGTCAACATCTGCTTGAATATGTAGTACTTGGTCACAAACAGCTATTCAAAGTCTCTTTGACCACATTGGCCCCAATCATCGGTTCTGGAAACCCCGGCGGAAACAACTAAATTCAGAACAACAGTGACATCGTTTTCTCTGGTATGGCTTGACATTTTGGACTAAACTTAGTCTGAAATGAAAGGTAAATGGTAAATGGATGCCAAATTTAATCCCAATAAAAATTCCGGTTCCGAAGTTACGGGTTGTGGCGTGGGGTCACATAGAAAATTCCAATTCAAACCGACGCCACGATTTTTAAAAATTTCACTGAAATGTATGTCAAATAATTTGCATTTGTAGTTGTCACTGACGGCCAACCGAAGTCTCATTGACCATATTGATAACCATGGACGGCTCCGGAAGTGCCCTTGAAAAGTGGCTACCTATCAAAATTAACACACTCACACCAGTTTATCGGATATGATTGGGTCGATTTTCATAAACTTTGTCCCAAATAAAACGTATATTTTCCCATAGACGTCTATGAAACTTCGCACGGATCGCTTACATTGTTCCGGAAATATGGACTGAACCGTCCGGTCACATATGAAATTCCCATATAAGCCGGAACTAAACTTTTTGACTTTCTCATATAGAAAGGTTATGCAATTGCTCCAAAAACCGACTTTCTAACGGAGGCCCGGAGGGCCGAGTGTCATTTACCATTCGACTCAGTTCGTCGAGATCGGAAAATGTCTGTGTGTATGTATGTGTGTATGTGTATGTGCGGATATATTAACAAAATGTCTACGTCGTTTTCTCGGAGATGGCTGAACCGTTTTTAACAAACTTAGTCACGAATGGAAGGTACAAGGCTCCCATCGGCCGCTATTGAATTTCATTTAATTCTGATTTCCGGTTCCGGAGTTACGAGTTGAGAAGTACGGTTACATATAAAATCTTGTTATAATTTGTCCACATTGGTTTCTCGGAATTTTCTGAACCGATTATCACAAACTTAGTCTTAAATGAAAGGTACAATGTTGCCATCGGCTGCTATTGAATTTTGTTTGGATTGGACTCCTGGTTCCTGAATTACAGTATGATGAGTACGATCACATAGCAAATCCCGATTTGAACGTATACTGCGATTAATGTATAAAGGTGAGATTTTTGCCTTTCTTCTATAGAAAGGTTAAGCAATCACTTTTAACAACATCAACCTAATCCCGACCCGGAAGGCCGTCTATCATATACCATTTGACTCAGTTCGTCGAATTCGGCAAATGTCTTCTTTTTACAATGGAGATGACCTTTACGTCCTAGCCCAGTACACGTGCTATTGGTAGGGTCCAATCTACCGCACGGGGTGCACTGGGGGCGTGTCGGGCTCGAATGGTGACGCTGCCGTTAATATCGACTAAACTCCATTGGGCTCCGCCATCGTTCCTCCCAGGAACTACCTCTCGGTATTACTTCTGGGGGGATGGCTGTACTTAGTGTACTCATTCACTCTCACTCACGCGTTCATACGTCCTGTATGAGGCTTACTTGGGTGCTCTCTCTATCGCACCTTGATTCACTCTCAAACACTCCTACATGAGGCTGACTTTTGCGCTCACCTTTTTCGTTCCTTACGAGGCTGACTTGTGTGCTCACCTTACTCATTCCTTGCTAGGCTTGCTTTTGTGCTCGCCCCACCCATACCATGTGAGGCTGACTTGGGTGCTCACCCTATCTCCTTATTTACTCTCGATCGTGCCACTCTATTGTACCTCTGTCACTCCCCCTGGCATCCCATGTGGGACATTTTTCTTAGGCTCCACTTCTGACATACCATGCGAGGCTGACTTGTGTGCTCACCTTTTTATTTATTTATTTATTTTTATTTATTTATTTTTCATCTGACTTACATGGTCTACATGAAATATAGAAATATATTTTTCATTCCTTGCTAGGCTTACTTTTGTGCTAGCCTCTACCATACCATGTGAGGTTGAATTTTGTGCTCACCCTTAACATGCCGTGTGAGACTGACTTGGATGCTCACCCTTTCACTCCTCTGTAACGCATGAACAGACCATTCACTCCCTTTTTTGCGCTTGGCCTTTTTCGCTCCAGCTAACCAATCACTAGTTAGCCGTGCCCGTCGTCTGTTGCTCGGTTCGCCAGATTACCTGTAGCCTACTGGCAATCTGGATGGTAGCAGCCGAGACTGCGTTCCACTTTTCCACCGATTGACACATCCGCTGAATAAGGGTATCAGGGGTTGTGTCCCAGCCACAGACGTCAAACATTGCTCTTCTTTCGACGTCGAACCGATGACATACGAACAGTATGTGTTCGGCAGTTGGAGATACTGTCGGAAACAGCCATGGCCTGACAGGAATTGTGTCAGGTGGAAGTGAACTTCCCCATGGGGTCTTCCCACCCAGCTCGATATGCTAGGTATCAGCCGGTGGGTCAACCTACCTTTCGAGGAGTTGTCCCACTCACGCTGCCATCTGGCGACCGAGGTCACCCTGGTGCGCTCGCGGGCTCCCCTATTTCCACGTAGCTCGAAGCACTCCTCATCTTCTCGAATGACCAGCCCGACTGGCATCATGCTCGCTATCACGCAGTATGCATCGTGTGATACCGTGCGGTAGGCAGATATCACTCTGAGGCACATCACGCGGTAGGTGCTCTCCAGTTTCTGTAGGTAACTGGTTACCCTCAGTGCTCTTGACCATGACGGGCCGCCGTACCTGAGGATAGATACGACAACGCCTGCCAGTAACCTACGTCTACTGGCGCACACCTTTGAGCTGTTGGACATCATTCTCGATAGAGCCGCAACAGCAGTCGACGCTCTCTTGCATGTATAGTCGACATGGCTGCCGAAGGTCAGCTTGTCGTCTATAATGACTCCGAGAGACTTCAGACTTCGCTGTGAAGTGATCGCGACTTCTCCCACATGGATAACTGCATGTTGTGCCGACTTGCGGTTGTTGACGATAACTACCTCCGTCTTATGATGAGCGAGCTCCAGGCCTCTCGCGCTCATCCATTCACCCACCGTGCTGATCGCGTGTTCTGCGGTTAGCTCTACCTCAGGAATTGACTCCCCGTAGACTTCCAAGGTTACGTCGTCAGCAAAGTCGACGATCTTGACCCCAGGAGGGAACTTCAGTCTCAGAACCCCGTCATACATGAGGTTCCATAGCACCGGGCCTAGGATCGAGCCCTGCGGGACTCCGGCAGTAATCGGAACCCTTTTCTGACCGGCATCAGTCTCGTATAGCAGTACGCGGTTCTGGAAGTAACTTTCCAGGATCCGGTACAGACCCACCGGTAGGCTAAGCCGGTGTAACGAGAGCGCGATGGCATCCCAGCTTGCGCTGTTGAATGCGTTCTTCACGTCAAGTGTCACTAACGCACAATATCGAATACCTCGCCTTTTCCGTTGGATCGCTATCTCGGCAGTATTTATCACTGAGTTGAGAGCGTCCACTGTGGACTTACCCTTCCGAAAGCCAAACTGGTTGCTTGACAGATCGTCCGCACCTTCCGCGTATGATATTTGGCCTGTTGAGGATGATCCTCGCAAGCAGATTGCCAGTCGTGTCGATCAGACAGATTGGTCTGTACGCCGATGGGTCTTCCCGGGCTTCGGCAACAGCACCAATTTCTGCCTTTTCCATCTCTGCATAGCTAGCCTGAACATGTTCGGGTTCGCTATGATCGCTGCCTTGAGAGCGTCGTTTGGAACTCCATCCGGCCCTGGAGCTTTGTTCATTGCTAGGGATTTAGCCACTGCGAGTAGTTCTTCATTCGTCACTGGAGCCACCATTTCGGCCGTGCCCGCACTGTCTCGGAGTGCAGGTGGCCAGGGGCTTGTGGCTCGAGACGGGAAGAGTACTTCGATAATCGTTGCCAACCGGTCCGGAGACCGTTCTGGGGGTGAGTAGCCCCCTTTGGTCTTGCCCATCACAATCCTGTAGGCGTCACCCCACGGATTCGCGTTGGCACTCTCACACAGGTTGTCGAAACTGCTTTTAATGGCCTTGTTAAGGGCCAATTTCGCAGCTCGAAACACTTCACGGCGGTTCTCTCTTGCATCCTCGGTGCGAGCTCTTTGCATCCTACGTCTAGCTCTGAGGCAGGCTGACCGTAGAGCTGCAATCTCGGTACTCCACCAGTATACCGGGCATCTGCCGTTTCTTGACAGTGTTTTTCTCGGCATAGTGGCGTCGCACGCGCGTGATAGAACAGCTACCAGCGCATCCCCGCTTAGACTGTCGGTGCTGGCCTTCAGTCCCAGGGCCGCGGTGAAAGCTTCGCTGTCGAAGTGATTGGACTTCCACCCGCGTACCTGACAGGGATCTCCCGCCCTCGTATGCTGCACACCATAGTTGATCCTAAAGCGGATTGCTAAATGATCGCTATAGGTGTAGTCTTCGTCTACCCTCCATTCCATGCCTGGAGCCAGACTCGGGCTGGCAAATGTTACGTCAATCCACGCCTCCATCCCGTTTCTACGGAATGTACTAGCGGAGCCATTATTAGCTAGCACAGTATCGAGTTTCGCAAGCGCCTCCATTAGCGCTTGACCCCTGCTATTTGTACAGCGGCTGCCCCACTCCACTGCCCAAGCGTTAAAGTCTCCCGCTATGACTACCGGTCTCCGGACCACTAGGTCCGACGAGAGCCTGTCGATCATCTGGTTGAACTGTTCTATTGGCCACCTTGGTGGGGCGTAGCAGCTGCAATAGAACACACCATTGATCTTGGAAATCGCAACACCCTCGGCGGAGGAGTGTATTACCTCTTGAACTGGGAACCGTCCCGTTATACAGATTGCCACCATTCCAGACCCGTCCGACACCCAATTGCCGTTTCCGGCAGGGATGCGGTACGGGTCTGATAAGAGGGTGACATCTGTCCTCGACTTCGAGATCGACTGCCACAGCAGCTGTTGGGCTGCTGCACAATGGTTAAGATTTAGCTGTGTGACGTTCACGGCTTCTTCTTATTTGCCTCACCGAAGGGACACGAAGGTCCGCCCATAGCATGTTTATGGGCTTGCTTCTTAGCGGTGCAGATAAGGCACTTGTGCGCCTTAGTGCAACCCCGCTCCTTATGCCCCTCCTCGCCGCAGCGACGACATAGTTTGCTCCTGTCTATGTTCTTGCTCATAGGCTTTGTGGCCGGACTCAAGGCACCGATAGCACCTATCCACTGAAGGCGGCTGGGGTATGCTAATTGGGCATACCGACCAGCCGATCTTCAGCTTACCTTTCTCGGTTACCTTTTTGGCATCCGCCTTCAGTAGCCTAAGGTAGGCTACTTGGGTGCCATAGGGTCCATCTCTAAATCGCACAGAGGCCCGCTCGATTGTGACGTCGCATTGCCCCTTAACGACTGTGACGACATCTTCTGCGGTCGTGAACTCGTCCAGATGCTTGCACTGGAGAGTCATTTCCGCCCCTAGCGACATGACCTGGGCGCCTTCATCAAGGACCTCTTGGGCCAAGGCCTTGTACACCGCACTAGATTGTGCGCCTCGCTTGAGCACCAGAAGCATTTCTCCCGTGTTGGTGCGTCTCACGCTACGCACATCTTGTCCAAGGGCCGAAAGGCGACTTTAGGACGTCGGCGTATTTGTCCTTGTCGGTTTTTAACCACAAAGCCTCGCCTCTCTCCTTGGCCTTCTTCGCTGGCCGCGGTACCTCCAGTGTCAGTGCCGGCTTCTTCTTGGTGACCAGCGTCCAGGGGTTAACGCCCCGCTGCCCCGGTCGCACCGGGTTGCTGGTACCAACGCTCTGCTCAGCAAGGTCACTCTCGCCCTCGCTTACCTCAGCCAGACGGCGTTTGGCCTTAACGGTTGCACGCCGTGTGGTGTCGGTTTTTGCACCCTCGCCTGGCGACTTCCTAGGGCGCTTCGCGTTCGACGCCGTCTTACGATTGCCCTTGCCCTTGCTCTTGCCTTTTCCCTTCGAGGGGAACTCGGCCGCCGCTTCGAGCGACGTGGCTGCTCCGTAGAAGGTGAAGGCCACTGTCTGAGTGCCTGTATCGACCTTCTCTCTTCCCTCCCTCTTGGAGGCCACTGTCTGGGTTTCTCTGTCGGACTTCTTCCGACATTCCACCCTCTTGGCATAAGCCTGCTGTTTCTGTCTTGCGACACGAAGAGTTTTCCGGAGCTCCAAGAGACTCTGCTTTAACTCCTTGCTTATGTTTTGCTTTGCGCTAGTGAACTCGAGCATTGAATCGAGCTGCTCCACTACTTTGCGCATCGCGGATAGTGGCCCATCCAGTGCGTTGGTAGGACTATTTCCTACCACTACTGGGGGGTCACTGGTGCTACAAGATGCAGCACTCGTCACTCCACTACTCTCCCCACGGGGGGAGACCTCGCCAAACCACCTCTAGCAAAGGGTTTGGCACCTCCGTTTGTTTATTATAGTTTTTGTTTTTGTTCTCCATATCAGTTCCCACAAGTAGCGCGAGAATAAATGTCCGCCACGCCAGAGCTCTGCATTAGCGTAGGAAGGGACGCTTACTGTGGGGGTTGCTCAGGTACCCTACAGGCTTCGTTAACGATCGAGCATCTTTTTCACCCCCTCGATCACTCATCCCTCGGCACGGGTCGCTTCACGCCTTGGAATTGGGGTTATGACCTATCTTGCTTTACGTGGTGACCGCGGCCCAGATCATCACAACCATCCTCCTTTACCAGGGCTTTGGACCTGTAGCTCTGGTTCTCAATAGTTTCATGTACGTATATTATTACAGACATGCTACTATTGAGATCCGTCATTCGCTAGTGGAGTTACCGGCAAATGTCTGTGTGTGTGTCTGAATCCAATTTTTTTGGTTAATTTATTGCATTTCAAAGCCCTCTTTCGCATGTATGAAAAAAAAGCCTTATGTTTACATTTGTAAGTTTCGCCCTTTTCACAAAAAAGCGTTGAACTGTATAAACTGCATCAATATTGAGTAGAATGGGGCCAAATAGGTATGGGGCATTATCTTTGCTATGTTATTGCAGAGGTCGCTTGTGTTGCGTGAATTAGATACACGGTAGAGAACATCGTTGACGACTGTCATTTCGGCTGTTACCGGCTAGATCGGCTGTATTAGTTACGGCATCGTTTATGGTTTCGCGTGTTGTTCTGCGAAAACGCATTGTCTTTCGTCCTCAGTACTGTACATTTAATTAATGTAAAAATGTCAGTGAGTTTTCTCCTATGTAAAAATTAATGCTGAATACGAGTTTTGTGTTGGTTTTTCGATAAATTTGTTCTTTTTTTGAACTCGTGCATCAACGTGAAACATACGCTTGGGGGCACGATAGGTCAGCCGTTCGGAGGCGCTACAGGCAACTACTATAATATAGAATTTTTTGAACAGTAAAATTGTGCATAATTTCGTGCGAAAAACGTCAAAACGAAGTGTAGAGGACATAAAGAACGCAATTCCATCTGTTCAAGATTGCGCCAGTCTTCGATCAGCCTCTAAACAATTCAAGGTTCCGTTAGAAACATTACGTGCTCGTGTGTGAGGAAAGTTTTCATCATCAATAGAAGCACGCCTGATATTTTGTGTGATTTAACAATATAACAATTTAGTGTTTGTTTAAGTGTATAATCGAAAAAAACATGATTGAAAAAGAGAAAGAAAAGGAATCCAAAAAAAGCTCCGAAACGTAAACGTCATCGTCGCACAGCTAAG